>NC_057812.1:130940947-130957654 GCF_018294505.1 Triticum aestivum | reverse complement strand
GGGCCGAGCGGGCCCGCGCGGTGCGGTGAAGTGGGCACGGGAGGCGGCCAATAGGGAGGCGCCACGTGGCGGCAGCGAGGTGCTACGGACACGTCCGTTGGTGGGGGAAGCTGTCCGGCGGCGATGATGATGGTTTTTTTTAGGGTTTCGGGGGGAGAAAGATCCGAATTTGGAGGGGTGTATATATAGGCATAGAGGGAGCTAGGAGAGTCCAAATGAGGTGCGGTTTTCGGCCACGCGATCGTGATCGAACGCTCTAGATGATGGAGCAGAGTTAGGTGGGTTTTGGGTCAAATTGGAGGGGTGTTGGGCTGCAACACACACGAGGCCTTTTCGGTCCCTCGGTTAACCGTTGGAGTATCAAACAAAGTCCAAATGAAACGAAACTTGATAGGCGGTCTACCGGTAGTAAACGAAGGCCGCTTGGCAAGACTCGGTTCAATCCGGAAATGTTTAATCCCCACACATGAAAGAAGGCTAGAAATGACCACCGGAGGAGAACGAAGCGCCGGAATGCAAAACGGACAACGGGAAAAATGCTCGAATGCCTGAGACGAGCACGTATGCAAATGCAATGCACATGATGACATGATATGAGATGCATGACAACGATAACAACACACGGAGACAAAACCCGAACCCGAGGAAATAAATATAACTTAACGCCGGAAACGACAAGAGTTGGAGTACAAATAGGGAAAGTTACATCCGGGGTGTTACACCCGCAGTGATCCGGGTCGCGCTCCTCGCCCGGATCTCCTCCTCAACCTGAAAGCGGCGCTCCGGTGTTAGCATAGAGTAAGTGGTCTTCTTCTGCTGTCCATGTCAGATGACGAGGGAAATGGAAGGTGGAGACGGAGAGAAATATGGTTGGGCTGGTGGCATGGAGAGGGATGGAGAGGTTGTGGGCAGGGTTGGGGAGCCCAGCCGGCTTAAATAGACAAACTTTGGCCTAGCGGCGCCAAGTGGTGTTTACACCCCCCACAGAAGGAGACGTCTGTCCGACTGTTGGGTTTCTGGCCGATTTCGTGTGGGACCCCATCGTCAGTCCAACATGCCCACACCGGAGCCTCCCCATATCCGCCCCATATTTGGGCTGGATATGAGGGGTGTCGGTCAGCCCGGGCATTTGAGGCCCATTTGAGGCGCCCGTCTAGGTCATTTTTTTACCGATCACTAACCGGGGCGTCCGCCCGGGCGTAGGGGGGTCGAGAGGCCTGGTTGTAGATGTTCTTAAAGCATCTATAGGCGCGCTCATCAAATCCGGCCCCTCAAACGCCCGCGGACACACCTGGGCGCGTCTGCGGGCACTGGCTGGGCACTCCTCAAATTGTGTCCTCCACATTCATGTATCTCATATCTGATACTCTATATTCATACTAAAGCATGCAACATGAATAAAACTATGTGAATCATCAAACATACATAGAATCGTACATAAAAATGCACGTTTTGATCACCAAAAGATCACCAATGGATCTCCAAAAGATCGTCAAAGTTTACATAATCCACATAAACAACAGACAAGTTTAAACCGCATTACTAAAACTTTGAAATTAACGGTGGAGACGGCGGATCTTCACCAATTCATCGCCGGGCCTTTGCACTTCCGGTCGACGGTGCACGAGTTGGCGTCTGCGGCGGGTGGTGGATTGTCGGAGTCATGGGATATATTGGAGCTATGGTCGCCGCCATTGTTGGAGGAGTCGGTGATGACAACAAGCCCCTTTATCCGCCGGACGACCCTATCTTGCTGTCGCTTCAGGTTCACCACCTGATCGGCCTCGGCCGCCTACCTGATCCGCCTCGGCCGCCTCACGCTTCGACTGCCCAATGACAAGCCAGAGCGCCTCCGCATTCTTCCTCCATAAACTGCAAGCGTCTGTATCCGCCATCGCCAGTGACCGACGGTAGACCCAAGCGAGGAGTCGCTCGTCCTTGTTGTGCTCCACCGGCAACCTGCTGCGGCGCGGTGGCGCACGGATTGCTCCGTCGCGTCCCTCTCCCTTGCTCGCTGCCACTCGCGGCGGTCGGCGCGCGTCTCCTATTCCGGCGTGCGCGTGCGGGCCATCGAAGTGGGCACTAGCACCCACCGCTGCCCACATGGAGCAGCGCCCGGCGGGAGAAGGGGACGGAGCGGATTGCGCAGCCTTCGCGGAGCTAAGCACGGGCCATGAGGGGCAGCTTCGGCGGCCGCACTGCACCGGCGTAGGAGCGGCGACGGTGCAGATCCGGAGCTACCCCCTGTGTCCACCTTGGACCGCTCCAGCGCAATGCAGAGAGTCAGCTTCTCGTCAATGTCGAGGTTGGAGCTTTAGTGGCTGCCGGAGCTCGACATGTCGTTGGATTCGGTTGGAATTGGAGGAGGGAGGGGCGGGGAAGCGAGAGAGGACAGTGGAGTGAGCTAGGGTTCTTAGAGGGGACAAATTGGGTTTTTTTAGGACGGCGTGGGGTCGATGATGTGCCGGTTGACGTGGTGGACGTGCGTAGGCCGCCTCATATCCTGCCTATATTTGGGCTGGATATGAGGGGTGTCGGATAGCCCGGACGTCTGAGACCAGTTTGAGGCCCTCGTTGAGTCGGGTTTTTTGACCGGTCAGTGATCGGTCCGTCCGCCCGAACGTTTAAGACAGGTTTGAGGTGCTGGGTGTAGATGCTCTTACGTGGGCATCTTTCTTCCAAAGCATGAATCGAGATCAAAAGGCATTGAGCTCCCACTATGTTGTCATGGGGAGCCTATCAAGTTTTTCAAAATTCAAAGAAAATATTGTTACTGACATAGACACGAAACATACTAATTTCAACGCACGCCGATGGATGCAGCACAGATGTATAGCAAACGAGAGAAGACTTCAAATCCGTTGCTCTTGGGAGATAGCGAGTCTGCTTCATTTATTAGCCGCCCTAACGCACGACGACAGGAACCGCGCACGGTTCAACTTCAACGGGGAGCAGGTGAGTTCAAGCACGAGAAATGAACCCCGCGACGCGGTCCAACATGTCTGCGGCCGCCTCCGTCCCCGGCCGCATGAGATGGAACACGTGGTCCTGCCCCGGCGTGTCCACCAGCTCGGCCTCCCCGCGCCACCCGCTCGCGAGCAGCGCCGCGTGGTACGCCCGCCCCTTCACCGCCAGGAAGTCGTCGCCCGCCACGGCCACCATCGCCCTCTTGCCCGGCAGCGCCGCGAGCCGCGGCGCCGCCACGGCGCACGTCGGGCAGAACCTCGGGTCGTCGACCCCGGCGTCGGGGCGCGCGCACATGAACCGCCACTCGTTGCGGATCCTGACCTCCAGCGCCGGCGCCATGGCGTTGGTCGGGTCCCAGAAGTAGGGGTGCACCAGCAGCACGCCGACGATGGCCGCGCACGGGCGCGGGAGGCCCTCGGCGGCTGCGCGCAGGGCGACGTTGTGCGCGATGTTGGCGCCCGCACTGTCGCCGGCGAGGAACACGCGGGACGCGTCCCCGTGCGCCGCGAGCCACGGCTCGGGGCCTCCCGGTGCGGAGCCGGCGACCGCCCACGCCAGGGCCGCCCACGAGTCGTCGTAGGCCGCGGGGAGCGGGTGCTCCGGCACGCGGCGGTACTCCACGGACACCGCGAGCGCGCCCGCGCGGGCGGCGAGCGCGTTGAGGTAGCGGTGGTACGTCGGGGAGGCCGCCGTCTCGACCATGAACCCGCCGCCGTGGAAGTACACGAGGACGGGCAGCTTCTTGCCTTCGCCCCCGGACGCCGCAGCCGCTGGCGGGAGGTAGAGGCGGACGGAGACGCCGGTGGCCGGGTCGATGACGACGTCCTTGGACGCCACGCCCGTGGAGGCGTCCAAGGACGCCGGCACGGTGTCGGTGCCGAGCAGGCGCTCGACGCGGCCGCTCTTGTACACGCGGATGAAGGGGAACAGCTCGGTCTCAACCACGTCGGCGGCGGCGCTGGAAGCCATTCCGGCGGTGGGCGCGCTCTGCGAGGTCGAGCTGGTGACCTGGAGCGCGGTGCTGGCGCAGGACAAGTGCAGCAGAGCAAGTAGGGGACGGGCCATTTTAAACCGAACAATTTCGATATTTTGTATTCGAGCTGGTAGCGCCGATCGCGTGGAACGGAACGGAACGGGGTGGCCGGCCCTCGCCTTGCCGTTGGGGTGGCGCGCCGGGCACACGGGTTTGTTGTTCCGGCCACCCCCGTTGCTGCACCCGCACTGCACGTCTGCGCTTTACAGGTTGTGTGGTGGTTCACGGTGGTATAGAGATACAGAGTGCTTGTCCGGCAGACCGGCACCATGCATGAACAGGATTGGGTTTTTTTTTTTGGACGTCGATAACTCCCGACCGTTCGGTCTGGGAGAACCCCGGTCCGAACGGAAAGGTTCGGCAGGGAGGAGCGATGGAACGAACGATTGTGTCGTTCGGTGTGGTGGAAGGGCAGCCCGAACCCTTTCAGCCTCTTCCCTCAACACGTGTACGTAAAACCAAAAAAGGGCCTAAAAAGGCCCAGCTTTATAAACAAAAAATAGTTCTTAAAAAAATCAAAAAATGACGCTTCTTTTACAATAGAAACAAAAAAAATCCTGCTACGTGAGCATGTAAAAAACCAGTTAGTGGGCATGTCTTTGATCAAAAAGTTTAATGAAAAATTCTAATTCCAGGGTCGAAAAAAATATAATTTGCCGTGGTCCGAGAATAAAGTAGCGCAAGGTAAAAAAATCTCAAATTTGGCATGCTTAAAAATATTAAAATTTTCCATGATGTTTTAATTAAAATTGACAGGCTTTGTATGGAATTTGAGAAGAAAAACTTATACAGGAAAATTGCTGTGGTGTTTTAATTACACGCAGCCAAAAAAATAAAAACATGGAGAAATTGCCATGAAACTAATTTAAAATTGACCATGCGAAATTTCCATGTATTTAAAAGTAAATATGCCATAGTAATGAAGTTAAACAAATTCCATAGCAAAATAAAGTAAAATTCTGACATGGCAAAAATAGAGTAAAATTTGCCATGTATTTAAATTGTAAATTTGCCAAGTATTTTAAGGTAAAATTGCCATGGCAAAAAATATAGTAATTTTTTGACGTGGCAAAGTACAGTGAAAATTGCCATGTATGTTCCAGTAAAATTGCCATGTCAATAAAGTTAAAATTATGCCATGAAAAAATAAAGTAAAATTATGACATGGCAAAAATAGAGTAAAATTTCCCATGTATGTAGATAGTAAATTTGCCAAGTATTTAACCGTAAAATTGCCATGGCAATGAAGGTTAAAAATTGCCATGGTGAAATAAAGTAAAAGTTGACATCGCAAGTAGAAAGCTAATTTGCCATGCTCCATAATTTTTCTTTATTTTGGCATGGAAAATAAAAGGAGAATTTTGCCATGACCAAAAATTGTAAATTTGACATGGCAAAAAAGAGTAAAAAAATTGCATGGCAATGAAAGGATTTTTTTGCCATGTTTGTTAAAGTAAATTTGTCACGCAAAATGAAAGGGAATTTTTGCCATGTTGTGATAAAGAAAAGTTGACATCACAAAAAAAATTGCATGCCAAAATGAAGCTCGAAATTGCCATGGTAATAAACTAATTTTTTGGCATGCTAGAAAGTTAAAAAATTGCCATGTTCTTAAAATATGAAAACCTTATGAAATATAAAAATGTCATCGTGAAAATGCATATTAAATGACCCCGATAAAGGCGTGTCTGTTCGGCCTGCAGACACCCCTACCCGAACGAATCGCTTGGGAGGGCAGGGGCATTGACCAAACGATTTGTTCGGGAGGAGAACGAACCAGCACAAACGCCCCCACCCACCGGGCCCCTACAGGCCTTTTTTCTGTGAAAAAGAAAAAAAAGGCCCATGTTAAGTTATGACTAGTATTAAAGCCCAGTTTTTCTATAACTAATAAACTACTAGACTTCTGCACGGCAAAATTGCCATGGTCTTTTACCATTCTATGAAAGAAATTGCCATGTTCAAGTTTATGTTTTCATAAATGGCGTAAAAAAGGAAGAAGTCATAGCAAATCTGCATCTTTACAATAGGAAAAGTTGCCAACACTATGAAGTTCACAAAAAGGAAGAAGTTGCCGTGGCAAGTTTGCCAAGTTTTTGTACATCTTAAGTTGCCATGTTTTTGAACATCTTTTGTTGCCATGGCAAGTTTGCCATGTTTTTTGAACATCTTAGTGAAAGAAGTTTGCCAATTTTTTGTACAAACTTAATTACAAAAAAAAAGTTTACATGTTTTTGCACATATTAACTTTGCCATGGCAAGTTTGCAAATGTTTTTGACATCTTAAATTGCCATATCAAAAACATATCATGGCAAAATTGTGTAATAAAGAATATTATGATGTCTGCAATACTTATGTGATGCTACCAAGCTACATGGCAAAATGGCCATGATGTTGATATGTTTCCGCCTTGAAATTGCCATGGACCCAAAAAAATGCAGAACATTTCCAACAAATTTTCATGGACTCTATAACAGCCTGCATACACTGGCCACTACATTTTCATGGCAATTCCACTACAGAAATTGCCATATCTGCAAAAAATTACACACTGTCCACTGCATTTTAATGGCAAAAAATTCAGTACAAGAATTGCCATAGCTGCAAACATACACTATCCACTGCAATTTCAGCCGAATGAAGCTGTCGTGGGGGGAGGAATGGAGCAGAAATCTCACCAGCTCTATGTTGACGGCGCTGCCCGTGATCCCCGAACCGGCTCAGCTCCCAGGTCCCCTGTTCACGACTGCAGGAACCTCGACGACGCCACCTACTCGACCTGCTGGCGACGACCGGAGCACAAGCAGGAGCGGCTCCCACTGGAGCAGAGGCAGCAGGCGCTAACCCAATGAACCAGCGCCGGGATCCTGGAGTAGATGGCGCCTTTGCTGCTAGTCCCCCACCGCACCAAGGTGCGTCCCCCATTTCCATGCGCGGCTACTGCCCTGCGTCTCATCTCCAACCGCCGCCGGTACGAGCTCCCCTCGCCACCATCTCCCCAACTCGCGCTGAAGCTTCCTACACTTCTCTCCATAGCCGCCGACACAGGCAATGTGATTCCATCTCGCTGCTGCTGCCCTCCGTGTAGCTCACCGTTGGCCAGGGGCGGCCGCCGCTCCCGCCGTAGGACCTCTAGTCGCGAGGCGCTGTCCGCTTCGCCCGTACACGACGCGCGCTCCGGGATCTCCGTGAGCCGCGGCTGTCACCGGGAATCGCCGGCGATTTGGTGGTGGGTGGAATCAGAATGAGGGGGCGACGGGAATCAACGGACTGAGTGGAGCCTGGAGAAGGATAAGGCGTTCGGGACGGGTTGTATATTTCCGAACGGGTTCGTTTGCTGACGTGTATCACTGACACGCTTTAAGATCTGTGTGCCTGATCCAACGACAATTAGAGCGTTCGGGCCCAAAACGTAGAATACGGACGTTCGGGAGTTATCGATCCCGTTTTTTTAAGGGAACAAGATTGGGTTGATAACGACGAGGATGGCAAACAAGTCAAGCAAGGTGGTTCGAGCTAGCATGACGTGGACGGCTGGAAGCACACGTGTCCGTTGTATGCGTGGCTTCCGTGACGCTATTTTCTGCTAATAATTCAGTATGCATTGAGCATACTGCACCAGGAAACAAGATTGGGTTGGTAACGAAACAAACCAATCTATGATCGGACGAGCAGGAGGAGAGTGGTATTTTCGGCACATCAAAGTTTAGTCCTAGATTTAACGTCGGTGTTCATATTTTGATGGATTTATTTTAGGCCGTCCGGCGATGTGCGTTTCGTAAGGATCTTTGGTTAAACTCATATCTTCTAAGTTTCAATTTCCAAGGCTGTCAAAATGGTGAGCTATTTATTTATTTATTTATTTTCGGACTGAAAATAGTGAGTTGTGGGTTTGATGTGGACATTATGGATTGTGGCGGGTTCTGTTTGATGTGGATGTCTATCAAGATGGACGATGCTCCTTCCTACGAATTTTTTAGGGTATTTGATTGGTGGCAGCGTGTTGATGTTCAATCAAGCATGCATGCAATCAATTTTTGCACCCATCGCATGACACCCGCGAAGCTCTCGTGGCCTTGCACCATCTTCATGCATCATCTCCTATTTAAAGCGATGACCACCTTCTAAGCATCCAAGCCAAGCATATCTCACTGGAAGCAACATCTTCTTGAATGGACATGTAGTGTGCATTCATGGATGGACAGGGTGTCATCCATGCAATGGGACAATTGAGGGTTTCTTCCATCATGGCAAACTTGTCAGCAATTGCTCTAATCCTTCTTGCCATCATGGTTGCAGCCGCATCGATGAGAGCCACCACCCGAGACGTCCATTGACGCCATGGATTCCTCCGTCCAGGAAGGTCCTTGATGTCTCCCACCATCCAAAAGGTATCAAACGAAAGATGTTGTGTTCAGGAAGAAAGTCGTCACTCTCACCTCACTCGCTGAGGTTGATGGGGACGACAAGAAAACTGCTGCAATTACCATGCCTATAGGATGGCCGCTGATGCAGTCATTGCCATCGCGGCCGCTGCAAGATTGTCGTGCTGGAAGAGACCTTTCAAATAGGCAGCTCGTCCCATAGCATGAGTGTCACTCCTTCCCTGAATGCACAACACCATGACGGCAAGAAGGATTAGTGTGACTGCGATGAATATCTTCTTTATGGAAAACACATAACGGTGATGAATGAATTCAAACATCCGAGGGAAGCCTCTTGCTTCATCCATCACCATAAGCTTTGTGGTTTCCTCTGCATTGGGCGCTCTCAAGTACTGTTCTCCAAATAAATAAATCAAAGTCTTAGGCATTTTCCTTCGGTCCTGATGGCGTTGTGTTCTACAGTCTAAATCATAGGCCTGGAAAAGATACAAAGCATGAATTGATTTTTGTCTTCTTACATTGAGAAAACAATTTTATGTAAGATCCTTAAAATTTTAAAGATGATGAGGAATATGATAAGCAATCTCTCAGTGTCATTATTATCTGTATGTTATAGTGACTTTTTTAAAGGAAGGTATCTACTCCACTAGAGAAGTTGTGAAACATGTAAAGTAAAGCAGCGGCATTTGTATATAGTTTGTTGAGCCAAACCAATCGCGTTTACTTGGTAGAGATTGTCCACGCGTGAAAGCGTGGGCTCTTTAACCATGTCTAAGCTTATGATGGATCAACACAAAAGGACCCCCAAGCAAATAAACAACTGGCAAATAAAACCTACAAAGGAAACAATGCAGCAAATCATATCTACTTCTAGTCCCTGCAAAATACTTATGATACTACATCACTTAATTGTAAAAATAAGGCTAAGTGCTTTAGTGATTCATTCAAAAACCCAAAGGGCAAGGGCCAAGAACTAAGACAATTTTCAATAAATAGAAAAGAAGATTTAATCTTTTATATATGGAAACCAAATCAAAAACCTTATGTTACCGGTTTATGATAAAAACAGGTTACATGACTTCTGCGTGTATGCAACAAATATGACTTCTTAAATCAACTGGCTACATGTCATATAAATATGACTTTCTAAATCAACTTGCTACGTATCATATGTTCATATGCTTTTTCAATCCCCAGGAAGCTAGTGACATGGAAAAGATAACAGGTGGTTTACATCCATCAACAAGGAAGACGATAAATATAGCACAGATGAATCCACGGGCCGGCCAGAGTCTGAGAATATCTCTACCTCACAAAGAATGGGGAAACACAATAATAAACTTGAATCATGTGTTCCTTTTTTCCCCTGCTCTGAAAAGGATATAACGAGCAATAGTCCTTCCAAAAAGGACAAACTTGAGCTACCGAATAATCTTAAGGATAACTAGCAAAAGAGCCTGTGTGTTGCAACGGGAGAAAAAAATAGCACACACTCTTAACCCAACAACCATCACTCAAGACCACAATAGGTCCATCTCCTTTATTTTAGCGAGGCATCATATTTTTGTTGCCTCTTATCCTCCTTCTCACCCTCGTCGGCGGTGGCCTCAGTGTTCACACAAACCAAAACGTGTTTAAATGTGGTTAATCCTAAGACATCTCTCTCTCTCCCTCTCTTGCTTTCTCTCACTCTCGCGATGAGAAATCTGTTGTTTATTTGCAATCCGGATCGATGTGTAGTTATCGATGTTTTCTTCCTATATGTTTTAGTGGGTGTTTATTTGCAATCCAGATCGCCGCCGGTACGAAAGAAAAACGGATCATACGCTATAGACTATAAGTTTGCTTCTAAAATAATATTTAAAAAATATTTAACAAGTAAAAATAACATGATATTCAGATTGTACACATTTTTCTAATCAAATTTCATATATAACATGTTAAAATTGAAGTTACAGTTTAAAAGATACGGATAATTTAAAAAAGAATTTATTTGATTTAAATATCTTCCAAAATAATATTTAAAACTATTTAACAGGTCAAAAGAACATCAAATACATGAAGAATTGTTAAAAGGGCTGTTAAAAAGATGCATGATTTTCTAATCATAAAAAGATTTTTTTTCTAGAAAAGAACATTTTTGTATGGTCTCCTGTGGACGCAGGTACTTGCGCCCCTATTTCATCACTATTTCTTGCCATACATGTCATAGGTATCGGTCCCTGTTTCATCACTATTTATATCTTATCAAACTTGTCTTTTTTTTGTCAGGCATGCCTCATTTTACTTTTTTCATGCATGTCCTCTTTTTTCTTCTTCTTATATATAGGAGAATAGTGCAACATCTCATTTTTATCTGATCTCCTGTGCATTTTCCCCTTTATTTAGCGGACATCCCATCTTTATTTGGTCTTTCTTTTATTTCTTGTTATGCATGTCCTTATTTATTGGGTGTCTCTAGCAAATTTATTTTCAATTTCATGTCCAATCTTGATTTTGCTGAGGTGCTCATCCCCAATCAAAATCAGTACCGGTATGAAAAAAAATGGATAATGCATTGTTGATTAACATTGCAGCCTAGATAATATTTTTTTAAAGTGTTAATAGGTAAAATAACATCATATTCAGATTCTACACATTTTTCTAATCAAATTCCGTATATAACATGTTAAATTTGGAGTTACGGTTTAGAAGATATGAGTATTTAAAAATAATAATTAATATATACTGCAGGTTTAATGTCAGAAACATTATGGGATTTTCTATAAAATAGCAAAATGGACCAAGAATACCTATTTCTTTTATTAGTAAATAAGGTATAGAATAAGTAAAGGAAAACAAATGCTACTGTGAGAACCTTTAACTCGTACGCACTTCTATACTGTCTTCACAAGAATAAAAGCTTTAACATGTTGCAATGCCGTGAAGACAGTTAAATCTTCTACTCCCTCCTATCCATATTAATTGACGCTGGTTTATGGACCATTGATAGAACAAAAGCGCCTTATCACCTGCTGTTGAACTTGCACTCTCCACTCTTTCCACTTGACAACCAAGTTACAAGCAGGATCCATGCTTTATGATACATGTTTCAACCAGGACTAAATGTTTTTCTCCTATTTCTAAATGTTGAAAAGAAAAAGTGCTCTGAAATTCGAACCAGCAAATCAGACTGAAGTACTTTCAAGCAAAGATTACTCAGTACCATTTTCTGCAAAACTATCCCTAGAGATGTACAAGAACAAGACTAGAGTTCCAATGGTTGAATATATACATAGATGACGGCTGAGCAATACCTTTTTCAACCAGCACTCTTGATGCTTACGTTCATATTTATCAGGTGAGTGGCAATCATACTCAGATGGACAATAAACCCATATATTGCATTTTGGTGCTCCAGGTTGGCCCTATATACATGAGAATAGATAAAAACTGTGCAAGGAAATGAAATTACAGCAACAGTTGACAATATGAAGCAACATCAAAAGACGTCTAACTTTTCTGAATTGTTGACAGCTCATGGCACCATCATGTTATCATTTTCTCAACAAGGATTAATTCACATGGTGTAATCTAAATATGACTTGGTCAACTTCCCCCGCATGCAAATGTTCAACGATTGCATTGCCGACCTTGGCCTGCGGGAGTTGGACCGGGTGGGGGCGCGGTTTACCTGGACTAATTGCCAAGCCGATCCTACGCGTTCGGTTCTGGACCGCGTCCTGGTCTCCCCGAAATGGGAACTCCAGTGCCCCCTGGTCTCTCTTCGGGCCATCACCCAGATTGGCTCCGACCACGTCCCGCGTCTCCTCTCTTCGGAGAACGAGCGCCCCCCCACCCCCCTCGGTTCCGCTTTGAGACATTCTGGCTTAACCAGAATGGCTTCGCCGACGCGGTCCGTGCTCGTTGGGTGGAAGCTCACCTTGCCCCCCACCGTGCGATATTGGCGGTTGACGACTGGCACTTCTGTGCCAAGCGGGCCAGGCAGTTCATGAAAGGCTGGGGTGCCAATCTTGGGCGTGATCTGCGGGACCGGAAGAAGTCCATCCTGGTTGCCATTCAGGCCCTAGACCTTCGGGCCGACTCGGCTGGCCTTGCTCCGGACGAGTGGCTCCAGCGCTATGACCTTGAGGACCAGCTCATGGTCATATATACGGATGAGGAGGCGTATTGGAGTCTCCGCGGGACCCAGAAATGGGTCCTCAAGGAGGATGCCAATACGGCCTACTTCCAGGCCATTGCCAATGGGAGGAGACGTCGGAACACCATCCCCCTCCTCTGAGAGGGCGACGTTCTCCTCTCACGGCCGCCTGAGATCCGCGCCCACGTCGACGACTTCTACCGTGACTTATTCTCGTCCACCCCTCGGGGTGGCCTTTCCCTAGCTCCGGATTTCTGGCCTGAACCCCAGCGTGTTTCTGCTACCGAGAACACGGGCTTGACGGCCCCCTTCTCGGAAGCCGAGGTATGGTCGGCCATCAGTGGCATGAACCCATCCTCCACCCTGGGCCCCGATGGCCTTCCGGTCAAGTTTTTCCAGACCTTCTGGAATGTAGTCAAACCTGAGATCATGGCCCTCTTCGAGGAGTTCTATGTTGGGTCCATTGATCTCCGGTGCCTTAACTTCGGGATCATATCCCTTATCCCCAAGGTTCCTGGGGCGACTGATATCCGTCAGTTTCGGCCCATCACGGTGATTAATGTGATCTTCCGCATCATGGCCAAGGGGTATGCTAATAGGGTGACCCAGTTGGCCGACCGCATCACCCACCCGGACCAGTCTGCCTTCATCCAGGGCCGCTTCATCCTGGATGGCGTCTTGGTCCTCCACGAGGTGCTGCATGAGGTCCGCTCTAGAGGTCTCCAGGCTGTCTTCCTGAAGATTGACTTCCACAAATCCTATGATACGGTGAGCTGGCCCTTCCTTCGGGAAGTCCTTCTGCGGAAGGGATTCGATGACCGCTGGGTAACCAGGGTCATGCAGATGGTGTCCTCTGGTCAGACCGCGGTTAATATCAACGGCGAGATCGGTCCCTACTTTCCCACCTTCTGTGGAGTACGCCAGGGTGACCCCTTCTCCCCGTTCCTATTTAACATGGTGGTTGACGCTTTGGCTTCTATTCTAGATAAAGCCAAAGCGGCCGGACACATTCGAGGGATCGTTCCCCACTTGGTGGGCGGTAATGGCCTACGTTATGCCGATGACACCATCACTATGATGGAGGGCTCCCGTAGTGACATCGTGAATGTCAAGTTCCTCCTCCTCTGCTTTCAGGAGCTATCAAGGCTCAAGATTAACTTTGCTAAGAGCGAAGTGATGGTTTTGGGATATTCTCCGGATGAATCCCAAGGGATTGCCAACCGCCTTAACTGTCGGCTTGGCTCCTTCCCCACCTCCTACCTGGGGATCCCCATTAGCGACTCCCGCCTCACGGTCGCTGACTTGCGCCCCGCTGTGGGCAAACTCAGCCTCCGTATTGAGCCGTGGCAGGGCCGGTGGCTCTCCAAGGCGGCGCACACCATCCTGATCAACTCCCCCCTGACCAATTTCCTGCTTTTCATCATGAGCTTCTATAGTATGCCTGAGACTCTACGCCATGAGGTTGGTACGATCCAAGCCCGCTTCTTTTGGGCGGGTGAGGGCGATAAGCAGAAATACCACATGGTTTGGTGGTCTGAGATCTGCAAGCCCAAGGATCAGGGTGGCCTGGGCATCGTGTCATCCAAGCGGATGAACGTTGCCCTCTTGACCCGCTGGCTTTGGCGCATTGTCAATGGCGAGGGTGGCTTGTGGCTGCAAATTATCCGGAATAAATACCTCGACGGCCGGCCCCTTGCGTTCTGTCAACGGTCCGACGGCTCACATTTCTGGCAATCTCTCATTCAGCTTTTGCCTATCCTGCGCATTGGCACCTCCATCTCGGTGGGCTCGAGCGAGGCCACCCTCTTCTGGTTTGACCGGTGGGATGGCGAGGTCCCTTTCGCGGCCCGCTTCCCGGATTTATTCTCCATTATCGTTGACCCTCGGGTCTCGGTCGAGACGACCCTTCTTGACTTAGGGCGTCTTGCCTTCCGCCGCCCTTTTGGGGCTGCGGAACTAGCAGCCTGGCACGATCTCCTTGACGCTGTGGCCCTCCATGAACCGGCCCTCTCACCTGCGCCTGATCGGGTCTCCTGGCGCCTTGAGGCCTCGGGCCGCTTCTCCACTCGATCCCTATATCGCACCATTGTGGCCACCCCCGCCCCGCCCCCTTCGAGGTGATCTGGTCTATCCATATACCCCTGAAGATTCGCATCTTCCTGTGACAATGGATCCGGGGCCGCCTCCCGTCTGGTGTGGAGGTGCGTAAGCGCAATGGGCCAGGCAATGGGTTGTGTCCCCTGTGCGGTCCCCCCGAGGACTCGAACCACATTTTCTTCTCCTGTGTCTCGGCCCAATTCCTGTGAAACTGTGCGCGCGAGACGTTCGGTGGAAATTGGTGCCACACCAACTTCCCGGACCTCTTCGCCGAAATGTAGGCCTCACCTCCTACTCATCGCCACATTAGGTGGCTGGTTATCGGGGCCCTGGCTTGGACGCTCTGGACGATTAGGAACAAGCTTGTTATTCAGCGGATTTCCCTTCGACAGGCTACTGGCGCGTTGTTCAAACTGTGTGGTTTCTTGCAGCTCTGGCGGCCGCTTAGCCGCCCCCAGGACCGGGACGCCATCTCCGTCATCATCTCCAACCTTCGTGCGATGGCTCTCCGGCTTGCTCCTCCGCGCCCGCCGCCCCCTCCCGAGCCTGATTAGTCGCTTCGGCTCACCGGTGCCTCCGGCTTTTTTCTTTCTTTTCTTTGGGCTTGTTGAGCTGAGCCCTCAACAGAACCTTGTGCTTGTGTTGTTTGTGTGTGTGTGGCTGACTCATGTTTGGTACTCGTTGCTTGTGGCGGTTTGCTTTATTTATAAAGCGGGGCGAAAGCCTTTTTCGGTAAGAAGTCCCTACATGAAAAGGAAGCTGCATTGCTCCGAGTTCAAATGTTGTGTCAAAATCTGCTGCTTATGTGCGAAATTAGTAAAGGTAATAGAACAGACATCCATGGAGAAGCAAATGCTACAAAGGAAAAAGGGAAAAAAAATGAAGAAGACAAATTGTGTTATTTATTCAACCCGAAAATTGTGCCAGATAATTCAAATGACAGATTAGGCCAGATGCACGAGCACACCATCCACAAAAACAATGCAAAGCAATGACTCCATATCGCAGAGGGGTACAAATTGCCAATGTTAATACTCCAACTTTCCAAGTGCACCCGATGACAATTCCAACTGAGCATCAGTATTCCAAGGTGTCAGCAGAGCAAGGCGATACTACCTTGCGGTTCGGTGGTGTTGCCGTTTGCTCCCAAATCATGCAGCTTGCTGTTTGCGGTATCTCAGAGGAGACTTTCTGCTTCACCTCCAGCGGCAGCTCCTTCCGCGTCTTCCCCTCTCTGGCAAGCACGTTCTGTAGCCTCCCCACCTGATAACACCCAAAGCTAAATCCTAAACGGAGAAGTTCAGATAACTACTGATTCAGAACTGATGGTTTCCAGAAGCTCGACTGCCGAATACGAATTGACCAAGCAGTGCCCAGTTGCTCAAACCATGGCACAACACTGCAACACGGTTATGCCGAAAAATGCTCTCAATGCTTGCGAGCGCACTCGGCCACGGGAGCGGGGGATTTGAGGTTTGGGGAGCAACGAGCGGCGGTTAAGTGGTGGTAACCTCACTCGGCATGCCAGTGACACGAACGAGCCACAAGTCTCAAAACTTTTCTTGAGAAAGCTATCAGTGCTGTATTTCCCGGAGCTCTTTATGCCTTTCAGACATTAGACATCAACTGATGCGCAGTTAAGACTGGCATTCTTGTGGTGAACTTGAGTCAAGCAGGATCAGTCATCATCAGTCCATATAACTCCAGGTACACGTATGGCATTCAAATGCAGTCCACGAACAAGAAATTTGAATGCAACTGAACGCCTCCTACTCTTGCATAGCCGGCTGTGGCATATAAACTCTTCAAGCACATAGAGCGCATCAACAACCAACTCAGAAAATTATTGAATATATAGAGGAAATGCAAAATTGATCCAATCAAGTGCAGCACAATGTGGCGCGCTGTGAGTAGCAGGTAACGAAATGTGGTTTCCGGTTGGATACAATCCGGCGGGCCCTCTCCGGCATTTCCACAAACACATGGCGTGCACGGTCATGGTTCAGAAGCATCTAACACAAGCCAAGAACCGAGATCTCAAAGAGTAAACAGGGACGAAGACACCGATGAGCAAGGCGCGCCG
>NC_057812.1:130934483-130940616 GCF_018294505.1 Triticum aestivum | reverse complement strand
GGAGGGTGGGCGGCGAAGATGCGGCGGAGGTGGGAGGCGAACGCGCCCGAGGGGTCGGCGCCGGCCTCGCGGTCGAGCTCGTCCTGGAGCTCGCGCATGCGGTGGGAGATGTGCTCCTGCTCGAGGCTGAGCTCGGCGGCGTCGTTGGCGAGGTCGCGGACGCGGTGCTTCTGGCTCAGGGACCGCAGGCTCATCATGAGGATGCCCGACATCAGCAGCAGCTGCACGAACCCGTCCTTCCGCTTCGCCACGCTCGCCAGCAGCCCCAGCGCCCGGCGGCCCCCCTGCGCCGCTCCCCCCGCGCCGCCGCCGGTGGTGGTTGTGCCCGCCATCCTCGCGCGTGCTCCTTTCGTGTGGGCTTTCGGTGGATGGATCGGCGCGCGACGGCGGAGAGGGCAAGAAATGGTTACGTTTTGTATAGTAGCAGTCCAGTGGGCCGTGGATGGTGGGCCGTACCTTCTGGGCCTTCTGCCTCTTCGTCGACGCGAAGCAGGCAGGCCCAGATCGATTCCGTCCGTTTGGATGCTCCCCTTCCCTAGGGCACCCGTATTTCTCCGAAATCACTAATTAAGAAGTACTCCTTTTCCAAAGATCACTCCCATCTTTTCAGGTAGTGACAAATGACACACTGCATGCACGTCACTTGTCGTATCTTAGGACTTTCCCTTCTTTAGTACATTCATTTATTCAAAAGATTTTTTTTCTTAAATTATGCGTCCAAATCTCGAACAATTTTCACCATTGGATTCCTCGCGTCGAGATTTTTAAAACTAGATCGCATGTTGATAGATTTTGATGAGCTTCTATTTTTCACAAAAAAGGCAGACAAAAACTGGGACGAAAAAACCGAACCGAAAGCACGTTTTTTTCCTTTTCGAAAGAGGCTGTTGGGTAACGTAGTAATTTCAAAAAAAATCCTACGCACACGCAAGATCATGGTGATGCATAACAACGAGAGAGGAGAGTGTTGTCTACGTACCCTCGTAAACCGAAAGCGGAAGCGTTAGCATAACACGGTTGATGTCGTCGTACGTCTTCACGGCCCGACCGATTAAGCACCGAAACTACGGCACCTCCGAGTTCTAGCACACGTTCAGCTCGATGACGATCCCTTCGGTCCAGCAGAATGTTGGGAAACAGTTCCGTCAGAATGACGGCGTGGTGAAGATCTTGATGTTCTACCGTCGCAGGGCTTCGCCTAAGCACCGCTACAATATTATCGAGGATTATGGTGGAGGGGGGCACCGCACACGGCTAAGAGATCAATGATCAATTGTTGTGTCTCTGGGGTGCCCTGTCCCCGTATATAAAGGAGCAAGGGGGAGGAGGTGCGGCCAGGCAAGGGGTGCGCCAGGAGGAGTCCTACTCCCACTGGGAGTAGGACCCCGCCCCCTTTTTCCACGTTGGACTAGGACTTGGGGGGAAGGAGAGAAAGAGGGGAAAGGAAAGGGGGGGGGACGCCGCCCCCCCCTCCTTGTCCAATTCGGACTTGGGGGGAAGGGGCGCGCGGCTGCCCCTTGGCCTCCTCTCTACTTCCTCCACTAGGCCCATTAAGGCCCATTAGGTTACCGGGGGGTTCCGGTAACCTCCCGGTACTCCGGTAAAATACCGATTTCACCCGAAACACTTCTGATGTCCAAACATAGGCTTCCAATATATCAATCTTCATGTCTCGACCATTTCGAGACTCCTCGTCATGTCCGTGATCACATTCGTGACTCCGAACAACCTTCGGTACATCAAAACATATAAACTCATAATGAAACTGTCATCGTAACGTTAAGCGTGCGGACCCTACGGGTTCGAGAACAATGTACACATGACCGAGACACGTCTTCGGTCAATAACCAATAGTGGAACCTGGATGCTCATATTGACTCCTACATATTCTACGAAGATCTTTATCGGTCAGACCGCATAACAACATACGTTGTTCCCTTTGTCATTGGTATGTTACTTGCCCGAGATTCGATCGTCGGTATCTCAATACCTAGTTCAATCTCGTTACCGGCAAGTCTCTTTACTCGTTCCGTAATACATCATCCTGCAACTAACTCATTAGTTGCAATGCTTGCAAGGCTTAAGTGATGAGAGGGCCCAGAGATACCTCTCCGACAATTGGAGTGACAAATCTCAATCTCGAAATACGCTAACCCAACAAGTACCTTCGGAGACACCTGTAGAGCACCTTTATAATCACCCAGTTACGTTGTGACGTTTGGTAGCACACAAATTGTTCCTCCGGTAAACGGGAGTTGCATAATCTCATAGTCATAGGAACATGTATAAGTCATGAAGAAAGCAATAGCAACAAACTAAACGATCAAGTGCTATGCTAACGGAATGGGTCAAGTCAATCACATCATTCTCCTAATGATGTGATCCCGTTAATCAAATGACAACTCATGTCTATGGTTAGGAAACATAACCATCTTTGATTAACGAGCTAGTCAAGTAGATGCATACTAGTGACACTCTGTTTGTCTATGTATTCACACATGTATTATGTTTCCGGTTAATACAATTCTAGCATGAATAATAAAAATTTATCATGATACAAGGAAATAAATAATAATTTTATTATTGCCTCTAGGGCATATTTCCTTCAGAGGCATGGTCGTGCCTCTCACAAAAGCACAACCGCATCTCTCGTCGAAGCAAAACCATGCCTCTCACGAAAGAAAAAAAAGAAAACATATTTTTTTTGTTCCAAGAACCGTGCCTCTTCTGAAAGAAAAAAAATAGAAAACACGTTTTTTTATGAGAGGCACGCTCGCGAAAGCACAATCGTGCCGCTCGCGGAAGCAAAACCGTATCTCTAGCAGAAGAAAAAACCCAGATAACATGTCTTTTTCTGTTTTCGAGAGGCACGACCGTGCCTCTCGCAAAAGCAAAACTAAGCATCTTGCGGAAGCAAAATCGTGCCTCCGGCAGAAGAAAAAACAAAAAACATTTTTTTCATTTCCGAGAGGCATGGTCCTGCCTCTCGCGAAAGCAAAATCATGCCGCTCACGGAAAAAGAAGAACGTGTTTTCGCGCAATTTTATTTTTCAAAAAAAAATTGGTCCAAAAGCTTAGGAAGACCGGTGAAAAATAAAAATTCTAAAAAACCCCAAAAAAGTCGTTTTAGAATATGAAAACGCGTGCATTTTTTAAAAAATAAATAAATTCGAAAGGAGTGCCCAGAGCGCAACACGTGGCACTAATTAAGGAGATATGTTAAACAAGAAAGAAAATCCGAAATGTTGAACATGTACCACCCCCAAGTGATCGTTGGGAAGCTCCCAAAGGAGCGCTCGCAACTAGTTGCCCCCTTTCTCCGAAATCACTAACTAAGGAGAAATGTTGAACATGTATTTGAAAAATGTTGAACAAGGATTTATAAAAAATGTTGGACAAGTATTTAATTTTTTTTGAAGAAGTATACAAAAATGTTGAATAAGTGGTTGAAAAATGTTGATCATGTATATAAGAATGTAGAATGAAAAACAAAAAAATAAAAAAATGAATACCAAATAAAAAATGGAGAAGAAAAAAGAAACCAAAACAAAAAATGGAGAAGAAAAAAGAAAATAAAAAACGAAGGAACAAAGTGAAAAATTGAGAAAAAAGAAACAAAAGAAAATGAAAAAAGCGTTGAAAAAACAAGAAAGAAAAAATCAAAAAAAAAGAGAGAGGAAAATATATAAAACCCGACGTTGTCCCTTCTAATAGGTCCTTACATTCTGTACGTGAACTCTAAGCCTAGCGCAGTTGTTTTCGGTGTGGGGATACGATCGGCTATTTCCTAAGCCTACAAGCTGGTAATTCTCTCCTCCGACTGCACCACACCAAAACAAGCCGAATTGCATGTACTTACACGCGGTTTTTCAATTTATTTTATTTTGAAAGCTCCTTTTCAACCACTTTGTACCCACGTAGTATTTATCATTTGGGATTCTGAATTTCACAGATGGCAAATTAAACCATGTTTATCTTACTTCAGAGTGTTTGAAGAAAGAACAACAGTTTTTTTTTAGGGTAAAAAATCAACAGTTGATGTTGGAGTGTGTGGACCTCAGATCCAAGTCTCCCAAGATGAGATCGTCCTCGGTAACAATATCCAAGGGAGTTGTCCATGGTATGATCTGCGAAACATTTTCTTACTAGTACTGACTATTTTATTTTGTTTCTTCTTGTTTGTTGGCTACAGTGCTAGAGCAATTGTGAAATCATGGAGAGATATGATGCTTCTTCGGCCTTTTGTTTTGTCTCTAAGCGTTCTAATACTATGTTTGTCCTCTAGGATTTCTCTTCACGCTCTTCCTTGATGATCTTGATTGTGAGGAGTCTGAACCAACTTCTGAGATGGCACCACTAACCGAAAACTCTGAAGAGAAGCAACCATAGAGAGGAATTGCGCATCATTTGCTCTGAAACAGGGAGGATGAAGACACTAAGGTAGGTTGAATCTAGAGAGCATCTGATGCTAAAGACGAACAGAATGAGTTGTGGAAGTGTTGAGTTGGAGTGCCACCATGCATTTCTTTATATGTGCCAATTTCAAGAGTTTTATTTCCTACGTGAGTAAGAGTATATTTACTTTTGCATTTTTGCAAATTTATTGGTCCAGCGTGTGCATATAATAGTATATTTGTTTTTGATAAAAGTTCCGTGAAAAGGTGGATAAGGCTGATGGGGTGGTAGTCTCCGGCTTGCTCCGCGGCTCGCTGAGATCGTCTCCACCAACCAAAGTGCACTCATCGCCGGACAATGCATCCATGAAAACTTCTTCCTTGTGCAGCAGGTGGCGAGACACTTGCAATCGCTCCAGGTGCCCCATGTGCTCCTAAAGTTTGACATAGCCTGTGCATTTGACTCCATCTCCTCGGTGTTCCTCCTCGAGGTCCTTCACCACCCCGGGTTTGGCTGGCGCTGGTATGAGTGAATTTCTATCCTTCTATCCATCCCCAATACTCGTGTTCTCATCACGGTGTGCCTGGACCGCCAATTTGGCATCGAAAAGGGATCCCGCAAGGTGAACCATTGTCACCCATGTTGTCCGTCATCGTCATGGACAAGATCAACTCACCGATCTAGCCTGTGGTCTCCATGGCATCCTTCAACACTTGAGCTGGAGGAAATATGCCCTAGAGGCAATAATACAGTTGTTATTTTATATTTCCTTATATCATGATAAATATTTATTATTCATGCTAGAATTGTATTTAACCGGAAACTTGATACATGTGAGGATACATAGACAAAACAATGTGTCCCTAGTAAGCCTCTATTAGACTAGCTCGTTAATCAAAGATGGCTAAGTTTCCTAACCATAGACATGTGTTGTCATTTGATGAATGGGATCACATAATTAGGAGAATGATGTGAAGGACAAGACCCATCTATTAGCTTAGCATAATGATCGTTAAGTTTTATTGCCATTGCTTTCTTCATGACTTATACATATTCCTCTGACTATGAGATTCTGCAACTCCAGAATACCGGAGGAACACCTTGTGTGCTATCAAACGTCGGAACGTAACTAGGTGATTATAAAGATGCTCTACAGGTGTCTCCGAAGGTGTTTGTTGGGTTGGCATAGATCAAGATTAGGATTTGTCACTCTGAGTATCAGAGAGGTATCTCTAGGCCCTCTCGGTAATGCACATCACTATAAGCCTTGCAAGAAATGTGATTAATGAGTTAGTTGCGGGATGATGCATTACGGAACGAGTAAAGAGACTTGCCGGTAACGAGATTGAACTAGGTATGATGATATCGACGATCGAATCTCGGGCAAGTAACATACCGATGACAAAGGGAATAACGTATGTTGTTATTGCGGTTTGTCTGATACAAGATCTTCGTAGAATATGTAGGAACCAATACGAGCATCCATGTTCCGCTATTGGTTATTGACCAGAGATTTCTACATAGTTCTCGAACCCGTAGGGTCCGCACGCTTAACGTTCGATGATGATTTATATTATGAGTTATGTGTTTTGATGACCGAAGTTTGTTTGGAGTCTCGTATGAGATCATGGGCATGACGAGGAGTCTCGAAATGGTCGAGAGGTGAAGATTGATATATTGGAAGGTAGTATTCGGACACCGAAAGGGTTCCGGAGTGTATCAGGTACATACCGGAGTA
>NC_057812.1:130918023-130934141 GCF_018294505.1 Triticum aestivum | reverse complement strand
AGGACTCCCCCCATGGCGCGCCCCTCTTGGCCGGCCACCCCCTCCTCCCCTCCTTTATATACGGGGGCGGGGGGCACCCCAAAGGCATATCAATTGTTCTCTTAGCCGTGTGCGGTGCCCCCCTCCACAGTCTACTCCTCCGGTCATAGCGTCGTAGTGCTTAGGCAAAACTCTGCGCGGATCACATCACCATCACCGTCATCACGCCGTCGTGCTGACGAAACTCTCCCTCGACCCTCTGCTGGATCAAGAGTTCGAGGGACGTCATCGAGCTGAACGTGTGCTGAACTTGGAGGTGTCATACGTTTGGTACTTGATCGGTTGGATCGGGAAGTCGTTCGACTACATCAACCGCGTTAACCTAACGCTTCCGCTTTCGGTCTATGAGGATACGTGGAGACACTCTCCCCCTCTCGTTGCTATGCATCTCCTAAATAGATCTTGTGTGATCGTAAGAATTTTTTTTTTAAAATTGCATGCTACGTTCCCCAACATGACCGAGCTACAAATGGCCTCCAGTGTGTCGTTGTATGCGCACACCATTGTCATATTTTGTTGTCTCGACTTGCAGGACTTGGGCGTGATTTGCAATCTCGCTCGCATCTTTGGGGTTGCTTCTAGATGAGGACGAACTTCATTAAGTGCTTGGCCACTCCCATCCACATCAGCGACAACGACGTCCAGGCCATTCATGATGACCATGCATGCTCTCCATCAGGACGTTGCCATCCTCCGCGCCCTAGCTGCTATTCAATCGCCTCGAGAGCAAGCTACCCATGTGGAAGATTGGTCGCCTCCCTGAGGATGCCGCCTCCTTGTGTGTCACACCCCGAGGGTCGTGCCCGTGCACTCCTTCCTCGCCATATCGATGAACGCAACCACTATATGAAGGTTGACCACATCCGTCGAGGTTTCCTATGGTGTGGTAGCAAGTACGCGCACGATGCCCATTTCTTCGTCAACTGGCATCTAGAATGCCGCCTGAAGTCATTGGGCGGCTTTGGCATCCCCAACCTTCACAGGATGGACATTGCTTTCCATTCACAATGGCTATGGCTTTAGAAGACCGATCCATCTTGTCCATGTTTCCACCCCTCATCCAATCACAGCCTAGATGTTTGGCTATTTTCGCACTTCCACCTCTTGAATGAAGGGTAGCTGGTCATTCTTGTGTCTTATGGGAGGACCACTCGGTAGATGGCCAGCCCATAATGGAGCTGGCGCCAGCAGTGCACACCCTTGTCCCACTACGGCGACGCTCCATTGCCGAATGCCTTGACTTGCGATCCTAGATTTAGGACATCCATGGCACCCTCGGGCCTACGAGTACCATCTAGTACGTCGACCTATGGCTACGCCTATGACACATGGCTTTCTCGGACAGACCATACTCCCTATTGTGGAAGTTGACTGCCAACTGCACCTACTCTACCATCTCTTGCTACAGGGCGCTCCTCATCAGCGCCCATTGGTGCATGTCGCTGACGGTTCAATTAGAAGACCCAGGCACCATTAGGTCTGCTTTCATGTCGGATAGGAACATTCTTGAAGGGGTGGTGGTCCTGCATGAAACGCTCCATGAAATTCACTCGAAAAAACCGGATGGAGTGATTTTTAAGGTGGATTTCGAGAAGGCATACGATAAAGTCAAATGGCCCTTTCTACAACAAGCCTTACGTATGAAGGGTTTTGACGAAGCTTGGAGGCACCAAGTTGAATCTTTCACGCAAAAAGGGAGTGTTGGAATTAAAGTGAATGACGATATAGGTCATTATTTCCAGACACACAAGGGCCTGAGGCAAGGTGATCCAATGTCTCCTACCTCTTCAACATTGTTGTTGATATGTTGGCAATCTTGATAGGAAGGGCAAAGGAGGCAGGACAAGTAGGTGGCTTGGTGCCTCATCTTGTAGATGGTGGTATGTCCATTCTGCAGTACGCCGATGATACAATCATTTTTATGGAGCACGACTTGGTTAAGGCGAGAAATATGAAGCTGGTATTGTGCCTATTTGAGCAATTGTCCGGTCTGAAGATCAACTTCAATAAAAGTGAGTTGTTCTGTTTTGGTAGAGCCAAAGAGGAACAAGATGCTTGCAAGCAACTGTTTGGTTGCGATTTGGGGACTCTTCCGTTCACTTACCTTGGTATCCCCATTCACCATCGTAAGTTAACTAACAGTGAATGGAAGTGTATCGAGGATCGGTTTGAGAAGAAACTGAGCTGCTGGAAGGGCAAACTTATGTCGTATGGAGGCCGATTGATTCTTATTAATTCGGTGCTCACGAGTTTGCCTATGTTTCTCTTATCCTTTTTTGAGGTTCCAATTGGAGTTAGGAAAAGACTGGACTTCTATGGGTCTCGTTTCTTTTGGCAGAGCGATGAAACTAAGAGAAAGTATCGCCTAGCCAAATGGGATGTCATCTGCCGACCAAAAGACCAAGGGGGTCTTGGGGTTGAGAACCTTGAAGTTAAGAATAGATGCCTTCTAAGTAAGTGGCTTTATAAGTTATTTGCCGAGACTGAGGCAACTTGGGCGCAGATTCTTCGTAACAAGTATCTGTACTCTAAAACCTTGTCGCAGGTGACGGCTCGACCCACTGATTCACCCTTCTGGAAGGGGTTAATGAGGGTCAAAGCTACTTTCTTTAACAGAACAAAGTTTGTTGTCAGTGATGGCAATAACACTCGATTCTGGGAAGATACCTGGCTAGGTGATGCACCACTGGCACTCCAGTATCCGGCGCTTTATCGCATTGTGCAGCGACGGGATGTTCTGGTTGCAACGAGTCTGCAATCTGCTTCTCTTAACATCCAATTTAGGAGGGTGCTTGTGGGTGACCGGTGGGAGGCTTGGATTCATCTGGTGAGTAGAGTCATGGAGGTTCAGCTTACTCATCAGCCCGATCAGTTGTATTGGAAGCTTACTAAATCTGGTGAATTCACAGTCAAGTC
This sequence comes from Triticum aestivum, assembly GCF_018294505.1. Taxonomy (NCBI): domain Eukaryota; kingdom Viridiplantae; phylum Streptophyta; class Magnoliopsida; order Poales; family Poaceae; genus Triticum; species Triticum aestivum. Next base: position 130,931,186 of record NC_057812.1, on the reverse strand, counting down.
GATGTACATTGATGTCATCAATTCTAGTGTAATTCCTAGTTCCAAACACGTCTGGAAAGTTAAGGTTCCTCTCCAAATTAAAGTGTTTATGTGGTTTATGCATAAACAAGTCATTCTAACGAAAGATAATTTGATTAAGCGCAACTGGACAGGATCTACTAGGTGTAGTTTCTGTGATCGGGATGAAACTATCAAGCATCTTTTCTTTGAGTGTCAGATGGCGAGGGTGTTGTGGCGCTCGGTGCAGATTGCCTTTAACATTACTCCTCCGAATTCAGTCAGGTCGTTGTTTGGAACGTGGCTGGTTGGTATAGAGGCCGAAACAGTTAGACAAATTCGTGTGGGAGCATGTGCGTTGTTATGGGCAATTTGGAACTGCAGAAATGACTTGGCTTTTAACAGAACAACAACTATTCATTTTTTGCAGGTTCTCTTCCGGGCTACTGCGCTAATCCGTACGTGGTCATTACTCACTCCGACGGAGGCTAGGGCGTGTTTGGTTACTGGATCTGTCCGGTGGGAGATGGTAGCGCGGGATTTATTCAACCGGTTTGGATGGCGGTCATATAATAGGATAGGCGCGTAGTTTACCTATCTCTCTTTACTATGCCAGCCGGTTGTGGCTTTTGGCCTTGTTTTATTTTGCTTGCTCTGTGTGAGCCAGTATCCTTTGTTGCAGCACTTTGTAAGACATTGTTGAACTACTTTATTTATTTATAAATGTGGTCGTATGCATCTGTCTGATGCAGAGGCCGGGGAAGCCCCCCTTTTTCGAAAAAAAGGCACCATTACATCTGAAGATCTTCGCGTGGGTTGCTCTCCAGACCGCTGTTGGATCGTTGATCGTCTCCTCCAGTTAGGTTTTCCCCATGCCGCTCTCTGCGTGCTTTATAACCAGCAACCCGAGATCATGCACCACCTCCATGAAAATCATTTCAAAGAGGAGGAACAGACATTGTCTTTAACAATAATCGTCCACTTATTGATATTGCATGTATCAATCGGCGTATATCAAGGGTCGCTCACTCATGGAAACTTTAACTTTCTTGGTTGTGATAGAACTACTTATTTCTCTCCACAAACATAAGACACCTATGGTCCTATCTTTTGATGGAGTGTTCATTCTCGCGACATGTTTGGCACGAAACTCTAGCATGGTGTCGTGCTACGACGCCTCCTTTGAGTGCACACGACTCCTACCTTGGATGGTGGGTGACATCCCCACGATAATGCTCATGGTGTGGTGGATCTGGAAGGCGCGCAACCAGTGTGTTTGATGCCGAGCAGCCCTCGATCGCCCACCTCATCCAGGCCATTAAGGATGACGCCAAGTCTTGGGCATCTGCGGGGGCACATGGACTAGATGCACTATTGCTTGGCCGTAGGACTTGGTTTGGCCGTAGGATCTTTCTCATGGCTCATGTCCGTGCCGTTCTTGATTGTGTACGCACATGTGTGATAAAGAAAAGATACGCAAATCTTTTGCATATTTGGATTTTTTATGGAAGAAGTTCACTTTTACCCTGTATGTACTTCTTTTGATCCATATTTTAATTGTCGCTTAATCGGAGGGAACATGTAAAAACGGTTACCAGTTAACTGAATTAACCACGCACACAAAAGACAAAACTCTGCAATGTACTCAAAGAAGAAGAAAAGTCCTGCAACAGTTTCCCTCACGGCGTCGTGGGTGGCCGTCACGTCCGGCCACACGCCGGCGACGTTTGTACAGCGGCCCGTTGTGCACTGTAATATCAGCAGCATTTTGCAGAAAAAGTTTGGGCAAAGCACATGCCAAAGGAGGATCGCGTTTCGGTTCTCTGTGCTCGAATCGTGCATGGAATCATGAGGTCGGCCGCGCGAGCGCGACACTTTTGTGCATGTGAGATTGATTGTAGGGCGCACCGTCACCTCAGCTCAGCTCGGCCACCGCCGTACGTACGTACGTACCTAGCTATACCATCGGCGGCCATGCATGCACCCGCTTTTCCTTACCATAGTAGGGCACATACAATGGTGGCATATGGATACATATGCTTCATGATAAAAAATAATTTGAGGCATTTATATTTATTTTTTTCTCTTCAATACGAGCTATCACTAGTGGACCTCATTAAGAAATAGAAAATAAAGACTCTAGTATACAATGCATCTCTACTTTTCACTTTAATCTTTTCAGCTTTTGTCATCGGACCACATTTTTTCTCTTCAAGCACCCGCCTCCTAAATAGGATCCCGCTTCCCTATCCGAACCTACTTTACGTCATATCCAATCCTACATGGCATGCGAGGCATCACCTTGAGACTATGCATTGTACATACCCGTACATGCAGTTTTCTTTGCAGGGTTAAGGCCTCTTTTAGTTCATAGAATAGGATTATCGTAGGAGTAGGAATTTTGTAGGAAATGATATGACATGTATCTCAAATCCTATGAGTAGGAATAGGAAACGAGATGTCATTTGGTTGACACCAAAGGAATTTTTTCATTGAGTCTTGACTCATTTTTATTTTCCTATGAAATGTGAAGGATAGGAATCAATCCTATCTAGGAATAGGAATCCATTCCTATGAATCAAAGGGCTCTAAAGAAAAAAATCCTATAAGAATCCTATCCTCTAGAATTCCTATGAAATTTCTCGAAATCAAAGAAGGCCTAAAGGGATTTCATTGCTCAAACAGGTGGAAGATCCTCCATACACAGATCAGGTACATTAGCAGGCCCTGACTTAAGCCACACTGCTGTCCTAGCTTCTACTCGACCAAACACAGCTAGTCTATGACTGACTGAATTTTGGAGCCTACTAATATGAGCAATAGACGTTTCCCTTTCACCGAGACGAGACTTGACTTCACTGATTATCATCGCATGTTGCGATCTGTCATCCCTTCGCGCCTGGATAGAGCTCACTGCACCCAGGCAAATCCATCTCAACATCCACCGGGAGCGTTGACCACTGCATGGCCAAGTTCAGTCCCTCCAAACAAGCCGAGAGTTCAGCTTGCAGTGGACTAGCGCAACTGTGCAGGCTTCTACAGGCCGAGAAGATGATGGCGCCGCTACAGTCCCGCAAGATCATACCTGCTCCAGCATCCCCAGTAGCTTCACAAAATGAGCCATCAACATTCAGTTTGACACGACCTGGGGCAGGAGCTAGCCACCTGATCGGTGGAGACGTGGGACGCTCCACATGCCTTTTATTATGTATAGGTTCGGCAAGTTCCAGTGCTTCACCATGGCACGCCAAAGTTCCACCGCTCGAGAGCACCTGCAGAATATATGGAATGTATCCTCTCGCTCCATCGCACACAGCGGGCATGTATCAGTAATCTCTAGTGTTGGAGTTTTTTTGTTAGCCCAAGTGGCCAAAGAATTTGATGCAATCTTCCACGTAAATATACGCACCTTGGGAGGAGCAGGGCACCTCCAAATAAGTGCCCAAATGGCACGTCGCCCGTCCAGTGCCCTGCTCGTTGCGACTGAAGACGGCCGGAGGCGCTCGTCGAGCGCGAGACGATAAGCGCTCCATACGGAAAAGGTGAAGGAAATATGCCCTAGAGGCAATAATAAAGTTATTATTTATTTCCTTATATCATGATAAATGTTTATTATTCATGCTAGAATTGTATTAACCGAAAACATAATACATGTGTGAATACATAGACAAACATAGTGTCACTAGTATGACTCTACTTGACTAGCTCGTTGATCGAAGATGGTTATGTTTCCTAACCATAGACATGAGTTGTCATTTGATTAACGGGATCACATCATTAGGAGAATGATGTGATTGACTTGACCCATTTCGTTAGCTTAGCACTTGATCGTTTAGTTTGTTGCTATTGCTTTCTTCATGACTTACACATGTTCCTATGACTATGAGATTATGCAACTCCCGTTTACCGGAGGAACACTTTGTGTGCTACCAAACGTCACAACGTAACTGGGTGATTATAAAGGTGCTCTACAGGTGTCTCCGAAGGTACTTGTTGGGTTGGCGTATTTCGAGATTAGGATTTGTCACTCCGATTGTCGGAGAGGTATCTCTGGGCCCTCTCGGTAATGCACATCACATAAGCCTTGCAAGCATTGCAACTAATAAGTTAGTTGCGGAATGATGTATTACGGAACGAGTAAAGAGACTTGCCGGTAACGAGATTGAACTAGGTATTGAGATACCGACGATCAAATCTCGGGCAAGTAACATACCGATGACAAAGGGAACAACGTATGTTGTTATGCGGTCTGACCGATAAAAGATCTTTGTAGAATATGTAGGAGCCAATATGAGCATCTAGGTTCCGCTGTTGATTATTGACCGGAGACGTGTCTCGTTCATGTCTACATTGTTCTCGAACCCGTAGGGTCCGCACGCTTAACGTTACGATGATATTACGAGTTTATATATTTTGATGTACCGAAGTTTGTTCGGAGTCCCGGATGTGATCACGGACATAACGAGGAGTCTCGAAATAGTCAAGACATAAAGATTGATATATTGACTATATTCAGACACATGAATGGTTCCGGGAGTTATCGGATATAAAACGGAGTACCGAGGGTTACCGGAACCCCCCGGGGGTTAATGGGCCTCATGGGCCCAAATTGGAGCAGAGGAGGGGCGGCCAGGGCAGGCTGCGCGCCCCCTCCCCCTCTAGTCCGAATTGGACAAGGAGGGAGGGGCGGCGCCCCCCCTTTCCTTTCTCTCCTCTCTCCCTTCCTCCCCCCTCTCCTAGTTGGACAAGGAAAGGAGGGAGTCCTACTCCCGGTAGGAGTAGGACTCCTCCCTGGCGCGCCTCCTCCTGGCCGGCCACCCCTCCCCCTTGCTCCTTTATATACGGGGGCAGGGGGGCACCTCTAGACACAACAATTGATCCTTGAGATCTATTAGCCATGTGCGGTGCCCTCCTCCACCATAGTCCTCGATAATATTGTAGCGGTGCTTAGGCAAAGCCCTGCGACGGTAGAACATCAAGATCGTCACCACGCTGTCGTGCTGACGGAACTCTTCCCCGACATTCTGCTGGATCGGAGTCCGGGGATCGTCATCGAGCTGAACTATGCTAGAACTCGGAGGTGCCGTAGTTTCGGTGCTTGATCGGTCGGGCCGTGAAGACGTACGACTACATCAACCGCGTTGTGCTAACGCTTCCGCTTCCGGTCTATGAGGGTACGTAGACAACACTCTCCCCTCTTGTTGCTATGCATCACCATGATCTTGCGTGTGCGTAGGAATTTTTTTGAAATTACTACGTTCCCTAATAGTGGTATCAGAGACTAGGTTATATGCGTTGATGTTGTGCACTAGTAGAACACAAGTGAGTTGTGGGCGATATAAGTCATACTGCATACCAGCATGTCATACTTTCGTTCGGCGGTTTTGTTGGATGAAGCGGCCCAGACCGACATTACACGTACGCTTACGCGAGACTGGTTCTACCGACGTGCTTTGCACACATGTGGCTGGCGGGTGTCAGTTTCTCCAACTTTAGTTGAACCAAGTGTGGCTACGCCCGGTCCTTGCGAAGGTTAAAACAACACCAACTTGACAAACTATCATTGTGGTTTTGATGCGTAGGTAAGAACGGTTCTTGCTAAGCCCGTGGCAGCCACGTAAAACTTGCAACAACAAAGTAGAGGACGTCTAACTTGTTTTCGCAGGGCATGTTGTGATGTGATTTGGTCAAGACATGATGCTAAATTTTATTGTATGAGATGATCATGTTTTCTAACCGAGTTATCGGCAACTGGCAGGAGCCATATGGTTGTCGCTTTATTGTATGCAATGCAATTGCACTGTAATGCTTTACTTTATCACTAAGCGGTAGCGATAGTCGTGGAAGCATAAGATTGGCGAGACAACAACGATGCTACGATGGTGATCAAGGTGTCGCGCCGGTGACGATGGTGATCATGACGGTGCTTCGAAGAAGGAGATCACAAGCACAAGATGATGATGGCCATATCATATCACTTGTATTGATTGCATGTGATGTTTATCTTTTATGCATATTATCTTGATTTGATTGACGGTAGCATTATAAGATGATCCCTCACTAAATTATCAAAGTATAAGTGTTCTCCCTGAGTATGCACCGTTGCGAAAGTTCTTTGTGCTAAGGCACCACGTGATGATCGGGTGTGATAGGCTCTACGTTCAAATACAACGGGTGCAAAACAATTGCACACGCGGAATACTCAGGTTTAACTTGATGAGCCTAGCATATAACAGATATGTCCTCGATCGGAACACGGAGACCGAAAGGTCGAGCGTGAATCATATAGTAGATATGATCAACATATTAATGTTCACCATTGATACTACTCCATCTCACGTGATGATCGGACATGGTTTAGTTGATTTGGATCACGTGATCACTTAGAGGATTAGAGGGATATCTTTCTAAGTGGGAGTTCTTAAGTAATATGATTAATTGAACTTAAATTTATCATGAACTTAGTACCTGATAGTATCTTGCTTGTCTATGTTTGATTGTAGATAGATGGCTTGCGCTATTGTTCCGTTGAATTTTAATGTGTTCCTTGAGAAAGCAAAGTTGAAAGATGATGGTAGCAATTACACGGACTAGGTCCGTAACTTGAGGATTATCCTCATTGCTGCACAGAAGAATTACGTCCTGGAAGCACCGCTAAGTGCCAAGCCTGCTACAGGAGCAACACCAGATGTTATGAACGTCTGGCAGAGCAAAGCTGATGACTACTCGATAGTTCAGTGTGCCATGCTTTACGGCTTAGAACCGGGTCTTCAACGATGTTTTGAACGTCATGGAGCATATGAGATGTTCCAGGAGTTGAAGTTAATATTTCAAGCAAATGCCCGGATTGAGAGATATGAAGTCTCCAATAAGTTCTATAGCTGCAAGATGGAGGAGAATAGTTCTATCAGTGAACATATACTCAAAATGTCTGGGTATCATAATCACTTGACTCAACTGGGGGTTAATCTTCCTGTTGATAGTGTCATTGACAGAGTTCTTCAATCACTGCCACCAAGCTACAAAAGCTTCGTGATGAACTATAATATGCAAGGGATGAATAAGACTATTCCTGAGCTCTTTGCAATGCTAAAAGCCCCGAAGGTAGAAATCAAGAAGGAGCATCAAGTGTTGATGGTCAATAAGACCACCAGTTTCAAGAAAAAGAGTAAAGGGAAGAAGAAAGGGAACTTCAAGAAGAATAGCAAACAAGTTGCTGCTCAGGAGAAGAAACCCAAGTCTAGACCTAAGCTGAGACTGAGTGCTTCTACTGCAAGCAGACTGGTCACTGAAAGCGGAACTACCCCAAGTATTTGGCGGATAAGAAGGATGGCAAAGTGAACAAAGGTATATGTGATTTACATGTTATTGATGTGTACCTTAATAATGCTTGCAGTAGCACCTGGGTATTTGATACTGGTTCTGTTGCTAACATTTGCAACTCGAAACAGGGGCTACAGATTAAGCGAAGATTGGCTAAGGACGACGTGACGATGCGCGTGGGAAATGGTTCCAAAGTCAATGTGATCGCGGTCGGCACGCTACCTCTACATCTACCTTCGGGATTAGTATTAGACCTAAATAATTGTTATTTGGTGCAAGCGTTGAGCATGAACATTATATCTGAATCTTGTTTGATGCGAGACGGTTATTCATTTAAATCAGAGAATAATGGTTGTTCTATTTATATGAGTAATATCTTTTATGGTCATGCACCCTTGAAGAGTGATCTATTTTTGATGAATCTTGATAGTAGTGATACACATATTCATAATGTTGAAATCAAAAGATGCAGAGTTGATAATGATAGTGCAACTTATTTGTGGCACTGCCGTTTAGGTCATATCGGTGTAAAGCGCATGAAGAAACTCCATACTGATGGACTTTTGGAACCACTTGATTATGAATCACTTGGTACTTGCGAACCGTGCTTCATTGGTAAGATGACTAAAACGCCGTTCTCCGGTACTATGGAGAGAGCAACGGATTTGTTGGAAATCATACATACAGATGTATGTGGTCCAATGAATGTTGAGGCTCATGGCGGATATCGTTATTTTCTCACCTTCACAGATGATTTAAGCAGATATGGGTATATCTACTTAATGACACATAAGTCTGAAACATTTGAAAAGTTCAAAGAATTTCAGAGTGAAGTTGAAAATCATCGTAACAAGAAAATAAAGTTTCTACGATCTGATCGTGGAGGAGAATATTTGAGTTACGAGTTTGGTTTACATTTGAAACAATGCGGAATAGTTTCGCAACTCACGCCACCCGGAACACCACAGCGTAATGGTGTGTCCGAACGTCATAATCATACTTTATTAGATATGGTGCCATCTATGTTGTCTCTTACTGATTTACCGTTATAGTTTTGGGGTTATGCTTTAGAGACGGCTGCATTCACATTAAATAGGACACCATCGAAATTCGTTGAGACGACGCCTTATGAACTGTGGTTTGGCAACAAACCAAAGTTGTCATTTCTGAAAGTTTGGGGCTGCGATGCTTATGTGAAAAAGCTTCAACCTGATAAGGTCGAACCCAAATCGGAGAAATGTGTCTTCATAGGATACCCAAAGGAGACTGTTGGGTACACGTTCTATCACAGATCCAAAGGCAAGACTTTTGTTGCTAAATTCAGAGTTTTTCTAGAGGAGTTTCTCTCGAAAGAAGTGAGTGGGAGAAAAGTAGAACTTGATGAGGTAACTGTACCTGCTCCCTTATTAGAAAGTAGTACATCACAGAAACCGGTTTTTGTGACACCTACACCAATTAGTGAGGAAGCTAATGATAATGTTCATGAAACTTCAGATCAAGTTACTACCGAACCTCGTAGATCAACTAGAGTAAGATCCGCACCAGAGTGGTATGGTAATCCTGTTCTGGAAGTCATGCTACTAGATCATGATGAACCTACGAACCATGAAGAAGCGATGGTGAGCCCAGATTCCGCAAAATGGCTAGAAGCCATGAAATCTGAGATAGGATCCATGTATGAGAACAAAGTGTGGACTTTGGTTGACTTGCCCGTTGATCGGCAAGAAATTGAGAATAAATGGATCTTTAAGAAGACTGACGCTGACGGTAATTTTACTGTCTATAAAGCTCGACTTGTTGCAAAAGGTTTTCGACAAGTTCAAGGGATTCATTACGATGAGACCTTCTCACCCGTAGCGATGCTTAAGTCTGTCCGAATCATGTTAGCAATTGCCGCATTTTATGATTGTGAAATTTGGCAAATGGATGTAAAAACTGCATTCCTGAATGGATTTCTGGAAGAAGAGTTATATATGATGCAACCAAAAGGTTTTGTCGATCCAAAGGGAGCTAACAAAGTGTGCAAGCTCCAGCGATCCATTTATGGACTGGTGCAAGCCTCTCGGAGTTGGAATAAACGCTTTGATAGTGAAATCAAAGCATTTGGTTTTGTACAGACTTTTGGAGAAGCCTATATTTACAAGAAAGTGAGTGGGAGCTTTGTAGCATTTCTGATATTATATGTGGATGACATATTATTGATTGAAAATGATATAAAATTTCTGGATAGCATAAAGGGATACTTGAATAAGAGTTTTTCAATGAAAGACCTCGGTGAAGCTGCTTACATATTGGGCATTAAGATCTATAGAGATAGATCAAGATGCTTAATTGGACTTTCACAAAGCACATACCTTGACAAGGTTTTGAAGAAGTTCAAAATGGATCAAGCAAAGAAAGGGTTCTTGCATGTGTTACAAGGTGTGAAGTTGAGTAAGACTCAATGTCCGACCACCGCAGAAGATAGAGAGAAAATGAAAGATGTTCCCTATGCTTCAGCCATAGGCTCTATCATGTATGCAATGTTGTGTACGAGACCTGATGTGTGCCTTGCTATAAGTCTAGTAGGGAGGTACCAAAGTAATCCAGGAGTGGATCACTGGACAGTGGTCAAGAACATCCTGAAATACCTGAAAAGGACTAAGGATATGTTTCTCGTATATGGAGGTGACAAAGAGCTCATCGTAAATGGTTACGTCGATGCAAGCTTTGACACTGATCCGGACGATTCTAAATCGCAAACCGGATACGTGCTTTTACTGAACGGTGGAGCTGTCAGTTGGTGTAGTTCTAAACAAAGCGTCGTGGCAGGATCTACATGTGAAGCAGAGTACATAGCTGCTTCGGAAGCAGCAAATGAAGGAGTCTGGATGAAGGAGTTCATATCCGATCTAGGTGTCATACCTAGTGCATCGGGTCCAATGAAAATCTTTTGTGACAATACTGGTGCAATTGCCTTGGCAAAGGAATCCAGATTTCACAAGAGAACCAAGCACATCAAGAGAAGCTTCAATTCCATTCGGGATTTAGTCCAAGTGGGAGACATAGAAATTTGCAAGATACATACGGATCTGAATGTTGCAGACCCGCTGACTAAGCCTCTTCCACGAGCAAAACATGATCAGCACCAAGGCTCCATGGGTGTTAGAATCATTAGTGTGTAATCTAGATTATTGACTCTAGTGCAAGTGGGAAACTGAAGAAAATATGCCCTAGAGGCAATAATAAAGTTATTATTTATTTCCTTATATCATGATAAATGTTTATTATTCATGCTAGAATTGTATTAACCGAAAACATAATACATGTGTGAATACATAGACAAACATAGTGTCACTAGTATGCCTCTACTTGACTAGCTCGTTGATCGAAGATGGTTATGTTTCCTAACCATAGACATGAGTTGTCATTTGATTAACGGGATCACATCATCAGGAGAATGATGTGATTGACTTGACCCATTTCGTTAGCTTAGCATTTGATCGTTTAGTTTGTTGTTATTGCTTTCTTCATGACTTATACATGTTCCTATGACTATGAGATTATGCAACTCCCGTTTACCGGAGGAACACTTTGTGTGCTACCAAACATCACAACGTAACTGGGTGATTATAAAGGTGCTCTACAGGTGTCTCCGAATGTACTTGTTGGGTTGGCGTATTTCGAGATTAGGATTTCTCACTCCGATTGTCGGAGAGGTATCTCTGGGCCCTCTCGGTAATGCACATCACATAAGCCTTGCAAGCATTGCAACTAATAAGTTAGTTGCAAGATGATGTATTACGGAACGAGTAAAGAGACTTGCCGGTAATGAGATTGAACTAGGTATTGAGATACTGACGATCAAATCTCGGGCAAGTAACATACCGATGACAAAGGGAACAACATATGTTGTTATGCGGTCTGACCGATAAAAGATCTTCGTAGAATATGTAGGAGCCAATATGAGCATCTAGGTTCCGCTATTGGCTATTGACCGGAGACGTGTCTCGGTCATGTCTACATTGTTCTCGAACCCGTAGGGTCCGCACGCTTAATGTTACAATGCTAGTTTCATTATGAGTTTATATATTTTGATGTACCGAAGGTTGTTCGGAGTCCCGGATGTGATCACAGAAATAACGAGGAGTCTCGAAATAGTCGAGACATAAAGATTGATATATTGGACGACTATATTCAGACACAGGAATGGTTCCGGGAGTTATCGGATATAAAATGGAGTACCGGGGGTTACCGGAACCCCCCCCCAGGGGTTAATGGGCCTCATGGGCCCAAAGTGGAGCAGAGAAGGGGCAGCCAGGGCAGGCTGCGCGCCCCCTCCCCCTCTAGTCCGAATTGGAAAAGGAGGGAGGGGCGCCCCCCCTTTCCTTTCTCTCCTCTCTCCCTTCCTTCCCCCTCTCCTAGTTGGACAAGGAAAGGAGGGAGTCCTACTCCCGGTAGGAGTAGGACTCCTCCCTGGTGCGCCTCCTCCTGGCCGGCCGCCCCTCCGCCTTGCTCCTTTATATACGGGGGCAGGGGGCACCTCTAGACACAACAATTGATCCTTGAGATCTATTAGCCGTGTGCGGTGCCCTCCTCCACCATAATCCTCGATAATATTGTAGTGGTGCTTAGGCGAAGCCCTGCGACGGTAGAACATCAAGATCGTCACCACGCCGTCGTGCTGACGAAACTCTTCCCCGACATTCTGCTGGATCGGAGTCCGGGGATCGTCATCGAGCTGAACGTGTGCTAGAACTCGGAGGTGCCGCAGTTTCGGTGCTTGATCGGTCAGGCCGTGAAGACGTACGACTACATCAACCGCGTTCTGCTAATGCTTCCACTTCCGGTCTACGAGGGTACGTAGACAACACTCTCCCCTCTCGTTGCTATTCATCACCATGATCTTGCGTGTGCGTAGGATTTTTTTTTGAAATTACTACGTTCCCCAACAAAAGGTGCTAGTACATGCAGTTGACGCATGACTGTTCATGGTAGTATTATTTTGCCATGATTTCTATTTCTCCTTGCCATGAATTTGAGCCGGCACTAATGTGACCATTAGTGCCGGTTCCAACGGCTAGGCGGGCGGGCATCATTAGTACCGGTTCATGGGCAACCTTTAGTACCGGTTCATGCCACGAACCGGTACTAATGAGGCCAGTGCGGCTGTGGTCAGGCTGGCGCCCCCACGAAGACCTTTAGTACCGGTTCATGGCATGAACCGGTACTAGAGTTTCTTAGTAAGCCAATTTTTAGTCCCACCTCGCCAAGAGAGAGGCAGTATGAGCGGTTTATAAGCCGTGAGTGCAGAGACAATGACGAAGAGGCGCAATTCTCACCTGCACGTTGATTAGCTTCAAGCCTTTCGGAATAGCATAGATTACACTGAGCTATGTGCAGTGCAGTCTATACTATTCCGAAAGGCTTGAAGCAAATTAACCAGCATTGCACCTCTTTTTTATTTTTAATAACTTATTTGAACTCCGGACTTCTTTTGTGTTTAGTATGCAGCATTCAAAGCAACATCATCAATTTCCAACATGTTCTAACATCATTTGTTGTTTTTCGGTCATTTACCTAATTGTTTAGAGAGCTAAATGACCGTGAAATTGAAAATCACTACAAAATGAACTCTGAAAATGTTAAAACTTGGCATGGTATCATCATTTCACCCGCATAGCATGTGCGAAAGAGTAGAAAGGGTCACGACAAAAACTGGACGCACTTCGTGTACAAACTGGACAAACTCTTTCGGAGTATCAGGGTTTCGGACGAGAACTCATCTGTTACACGGGCACTTCAATGTTTTTTAAACTCATTGGAACTCCGGACTTCTTTTGTGTTCAGTATGCAGCATTCAA
>NC_057812.1:130916526-130917532 GCF_018294505.1 Triticum aestivum | reverse complement strand
TCATCAATTTCCAACATGTTCTAACATCATTGGTTGTTTTTCGGTCATTTACCTAATTGTTTAGAGAGATAAATGACCGTGAAATCGAAAATCACTACAAAATGAACTCTGAAAATGTTGAAACTTGGGATGGTATCATCATTTCACCCGCATAGCATGTGCGAAAGAGTAGAGAGGGTCACGGCAAAAACTGGACGCACTTCGTGTACAAACTTGACAAACTCTTTCGGAGTATCAGGGTTTCGGACGAGAACTCATCTGTTACATGGGCACTTCAATGTTTTTTAAACTTATTTGAACTCCGGACTTCTTTTGTGTTCAGTATGCAGCGTTGAAAGCGACGTTATCAATTTCCTACATGTTCTGACATCATTTGATATTTTTCGGTCATTTACCTAATTGTTAGAGAGCTAAATGACCGTGAAATTGAAAATCACTACAAAATGAACTCTGAAAATGTTGAAACTTGGCATGGTATCATCATTTCACCCGCATAGCATGTGCGAAAGAGTAGAGAGGGTCACGGCAAAAACTAGATGCACTTCGTGTACAAACTGGACAAACTCTTTCGGAGTATTAGGGTTTCGGACGAGAACTCATCTGTTACACGGGCACTTCAATGTGTTTTAAACTTATTTGAACTCCGGACTTCTTTTGTTTTGAGTATGCAGCATTCAAAGCGACGTCATCAATTTCCAACATGCTCTGACATCATTTGTTGTTTTTCGGTCATTTACCTAATTGTTTAGAGAGCTAAGTGACCGTGAAATCGAAAATCACTACAAAATGAACTCTGAAAATATTGAAACTTGGCATGGTATCATCATTACACCCGCATAGCATGTGTGAAAGAGTAGAGAGGGTCACGGCAAAAACTGGACGCACTTCGTGTACAAACTGGACAAACTCTTTCGAAGTATCACGGTTTCGGACGAGAAGTCATCTGTTACACGGGCACTTCAATGTTTTTAAACTTATTTGAACTCCGGACTTCTTTTGTGTTGAG
>NC_057812.1:130915729-130916516 GCF_018294505.1 Triticum aestivum | reverse complement strand
CATCAATTTCCAACATGTTCTGACATCATTTGTAGTTTTTCGGTCATTTACCTAATTGTTTAGAGAGCTAAATGACCGTGAAATCGAAAATCACTACAAAATGAACTCTGAAAATATTGAAACTTGGCATGGTATCATCATTACACCCGCATAGCATGTGCGAAAGAGTCGAGAGGGTCACGGCAAAAACTGGATGCACTTCATGTACAAACTGGACAAACTCTTTCGGAGTATGAGGGTTTCGGACGAGAACTCATCTGTTACACGGGCACTTCAATGTTTTTAAACTTATTTGAACTTCGGACTTCTTTTGTGTTCAGTATGCAGCATTCAAAGTGACGTCATCAATTTCCAACATGTTCTGACATCATTTGATGTTTTTCGGTCATTTACCTAATTGTTTAGAGAGCTAAATGACCGTGAAATTGAAAATCAGTACAAAATGAACTCTGAAAATGTTGAAACTTGGGATGGTATCATCATTTTACGCGCATAGCATTTGCGAAAGAGTAGAGAGGGTCACGGCAAAAACTGGACGCACTTCGTGTACAAACTGGACAAACTCTTTCGGAGTATCAGGGTTTCGGACGAGAACTCATCTGTTACACGGGCACTTCAATGTTTTTTAAACTTATTTGAACTCCGGACTTCTTTTGTGTTGAGTATGCAGCATTCAAAGCGACGTCATCAATTTCCAACATGTTCTGACATCATTTGTTGTTTTTCGGTCATTTACCTAATTGTTTAGAGAGCTAAATGACCGTGAAATAGAATATCACTACAAAAT
>NC_057812.1:130913600-130915474 GCF_018294505.1 Triticum aestivum | reverse complement strand
AAAAACTGGACGCACTTCGTGTACAAACTGGACAAACTCTTTCGGAGTATCAGGGTTTCGGACGAGAACTCATCTATTACACGGGCACTTCAATGTTTTTTAAACTTATTTGAACTCCGGACTTTTTTTGTGTTGAGTATGCAGCATTCAAAGCGACGTCATCAATTTCCAACATGTTCTGACATCATTTGCTGTTTTTCGGTCATTTACCTAATTGTTTAGAGAGCTAAATGACCGTGAAATCGAAAATCACTATGAAATGAACTCTGATAATATTGAAACTTGGCATGGTATCATCATTACACCCGCATAGCATGTGCGAAAGAGTAGAAAGGGTCACGGCAAAAACTGGACGCACTTCGTGTACAAACTGGACAAACTCTTTCGAAGTATCAGGGTTTCGGACGAGAACTCATCTGTTACACGGGCACTTCAATGTTTTTAAACTTATTTGAACTCTGGACTTCTTTTGTGTTCAGTATGCAGCATTCAAAGCGACGTCATCAATTTCCAACATGTTCTGACATCATTTGATGTTTTTCGGTCATTTACCTAATTGTTTAGAGAGCTAAATGACCGTGAAATTGAAAATCACTACAAAATGAACTCTGAAAATGTTGAAACTTGGCATGGTATCATCATTTCACCCGCATAGCACGTGCGAAATAGTAGAGAGGGTCACAGCAAAAACTGGACGCACTTCATGTACAAACCGGACAAACTCTTTCAGAGTATCAGGGTTTCGGACGAGAACTCATCTGTTACACGGGCACTTCAATGTTTTTTAAACTTATTTGAACTCCGGACTTCTTTTGTGTTGAGTATGCAGCATTCAAAGCGATGTCATCAATTTCCAACATGTTCTGACATCATTTGTTGTTTTTCGGTCATTTACCTAATTGTTTAGAGAGCTAAATGACCGTGAAATCGAAAATCACTACAAAATGAACTTTGAAAATGTTGAAACTTGGGATGGTATCATCATTTCACCCGCATAGCATGTGCGAAAGAGCAGAGAGGGTCACGGCAAAAACTGGACGCACTTCGTGTACAAACTGGACAAACTCTTTCGGAGTATGAGGGTTTCGGATGAGAACTCATCTGTTACACGAGCACTTCAATGTTTTTTAAACTTATTTGAACTCCGGACTTCATTTGTGTTGAGTATGCAGCATTCAAAGCGACGTCATCAATTTCCAACATGTTCTGACATCATTTGTTGTTTCTCGGTCATTTACCTAATTGTTTAAAGAGCTAAATGACCGTGAAATCGAAAATCACTACAAAATGAACTCTGAAAATGTTGAAACTTGGGATGGTATCATCATTTTACGCGCATAGCATGTGCGAAAGAGTAGAGAGGGTCACGGCAAAAACTGGACGCACTTCGTGTATAAACTGGACAAACTCTTTCGTAGTATCAGGGTTTCGGACGAGAACTCATCTGTTACACGGGCACTTCAATGTTTTTTAAACTTATTTGAACTCCGAACTTCTTTTGTGTTCAGTATGCAACATTCAATGCGACGTCGTCAATTTCCAACATGTTCTGACATCATTTGTTGTTTTTCGGTCATTTACCTAATTGTTTAGAGAGCTAAATGACCGTGAAATTGAAAATCACTACAAAATTAACTCTGGAAATGATGAAACCTGGCATGGTATCATCATTTCACCCGCATAGCATGTGCAAAAGAGTGGAGAGGGTCACGGCAAAAACTAGACGCACTTCGTGTACAAACTGGACAAACTCTTTCGGAGTATCAGGGTTTCGGACGAGAACTCATCTATTACACGGGCACTTCAATTTTTTTTAAAACTTATTTGAACTTCGGGCTTCTTTTGTGTTGAGTATGCAGCACTCAAAGCGACGT
>NC_057812.1:130913122-130913590 GCF_018294505.1 Triticum aestivum | reverse complement strand
AGTGACGTCATCAATTTCCAACATGTTCTGACATCATTTGTTGTTTTTCGGTCATTTACCTAATTGTTTAGAGAGCTAAATGACCGTGAAATTGAAAATCACTACAAAATGAACTCTGAAAATGTTGAAACTTGGCATGGTATCATCATTTCACCCGCATAGCATGTGCGAAAGAGTACAGAGGGTCACGGCAAAAACTAGACGCACTTCGTGTACAAACTGGACAAACTCTTTCGGAGTATCAGGGTTTCGGACGAGAACTCATCTGTTACACGGGCACTTCAATGTTTTTAAACTTATTTGAACTCTGGACTTCTTTTGTGTTCAGTATGCAGCATTCAAAGCGACGTCATCAGTTTCCAATATGTTCTGACATCATTTGTTGTTTTTCGGTCATTTACCTAATTGTTTAGAGAGCTAAATGACCGTGAAATTGAAAATCACTACAAAATGAACTCTAAAAATGTT
>NC_057812.1:130911320-130912175 GCF_018294505.1 Triticum aestivum | reverse complement strand
GCATAGCACGTGCGAAATAGTAGAGAGGGTCACAGCAAAAACTGTACGCACTTCATGTACAAACTGGACAAACTCTTTCGGAGTATCAGGGTTTCGGACGAGAACTCATCTGTTACACGGGCACTTCAATGTTTTTTAAACTTATTTGAACTCCGGACTTCTTTTGTGTTGAGTATGCAGCATTCAAAGCGACGTCATCAATTTCCAACATGTTCTGACATCATTTGTTGTTTTTCGGTCATTTACCTAATTGTTTAGAGAGCTAAATGACCGTGAAATCAAAAATCACTACAAAATGAACTTTGAAAATGTTGAAACTTGGGATGGTATCATCATTTCACCCCGCATAGCATGTGCGAAAGAGTAGAGAGGGTCAAGGCAAAAACTGGATGCACTTCGTGTACAAACTGGACAAACTCTTTCGGAGTATGAGGGTTTCGGATGAGAACTCATCTGTTACACGAGCACTTCAATGTTTTTTAAACTTATTTGAACTCCGGACTTCTTTTGTGTTGAGTATGCAGCATTCAAAGCGACGTCATCAATTTCCAACATGTTCTGACATCATTTGTTATTTTTCGGTCATTTACCTAATTGTTTAGAGAGCTAAATGACCGTGAAATTGAAAATCACTACAAAATAAACTCTGAAAATATTGAAATTTGGCATGGTATCATCATTTCACCCGCACAGCGCGCGACAGAGTAGAGAGGGTGACGGCAAAAACTGGACGCACTTCGTGTACAAACTGGATAAACTCTTTCGGAGTATCAGGGTTTCGGACGAGAACTCATCTATTACACGGGCACTTCAATGTTTTTTAAACTTATTTGAACTCCGGACTTCTTTTGTGTT
>NC_057812.1:130905797-130907516 GCF_018294505.1 Triticum aestivum | reverse complement strand
CTGGACAAACTCTTTTGGAGTATGAGGGTTTCGGACGAGAACTCATCTGTTACATGGGCGCTTCAATATTTTTTAAATTTATTTGAACTCCAGACTTCTTTTGTGTTCAGTATGCATCATTCAAAGCGACGTCATCAATTTCCTACATATTCTGACATCATTTGATGTTTTTCGGTCATTTACATAATTGTTAGAGAGTTAAATGGCCGTGAAATTGAAAATCACTACAAAATGAACTCTGAAAATGTTGAAACCTGGCATGGTATCATCATTTCACCCGCATAGCATGTGCGAAAGAGTAAAGAGGGTCACGGCAAAAACTAGACGCACTTCGTGTACAAACTGGACAAACTCTTTCGGAGTATCAGGGTTTCGGACGAGAACTCATCTGTTACACGAGCACTTCAATGTTTTATAAACTTATTTGAACTTCAGACTTCTTTTGTGTTCATTATGCAACATTCAAAGCAACGTCATCAATTTCCAACATGTTCTGACATCATTTGTTGTTTTTCGGTCATTTACCTAATTGTTTAGAGAGCTAAATGACTGTGAAATTGAAAATCACTACAAAATGAACTCTGAAAATGTCGAAACTTGGCATGATATCATCATTACACTAGCATAGCATGTGCGAAAGAGTAGAGAGGGTCACGGCAAAAACTGGACGCACTTCGTGTACAAACTGGACAAACTCTTTCGGAGTATCAGGGTTTCGGACGAGAACTCGTCTGTTACACGGCCACTTTAATGTTTTTTAAACTTATTTGAACTCCGGACTTTTTTTGTGTTCAGTATGAAGCATTCAAAGCGACATCATCAATTTCCTACATGTTCTGACATCATTTGATGTTTTTCGGTCATTTACCTAATTGTTTAGAGAACTAAATGACCGTGAAATTGAAAATCACTACAAAATTAACTCTGAAAATGTTGAAACCTGGCATGGTATCATCATTTCACCCGCGTAGAATGTGCGAAAGAGTGGGGAGGGTCACGGCAAAAACTAGACGCACTTCGTGTACAAACTGGACAAACTCTTTCGGAGTATCAGGGTTTCGGACGAGAACTCATCTGTTACACGGGCACTTCAATGTTTTTTAAACTTATTTGAACTCCGGACTTCTTTTGTGTTTAGTATTCATCATTCAAAGCGACGTCATCAATTTCCAACATGTTCTAACATCATTTGTTATTTTTCGGTCATTTACCTAATTGTTTAGAGAGCTAAATGACCGTGAAATTGAAAATCACTACAAAATGAACTCTGAAAATGTTGAAACTTGGCATGGTATCATCATTTCACCCGCATAGCATGTGCGAAAGATTAGAGAGGGTCACGGCAAAAATTGGACGCACTTCGTGTACAAACTGGACAAACTCTTTTGGAGTATCAGGGTTTCGGACGAGAACTCATCTGTTACACGGGCACTTCAATATTTTTTAAACTTATTTGAACTCCGGACTTATTTTGTGTTCAGTATGCAGCATTCAAAGTGACGTCATCAATTTCGTACATGTTCTGACATCATTTGATGTTTTTCGGTCATTTACCTAATTGTTAGAGAGCTAAATGACCGTGAAATTGAAGTTTATTTTTAGTAAGAAAATTTAGGTATATGAGATTTGATGATCTAATCAAAATATTACTATATAGAACTACCTACTTTATTTTAGTAAGAAATTAATAGAACTAGTTTATTTGTAGTAAATGCTTAG
>NC_057812.1:130900579-130905357 GCF_018294505.1 Triticum aestivum | reverse complement strand
TACAACTAGTTTAGTTGAATTAATTAGTTGAACTAGTTAGTTGAATTAGTTCAATTAATTAGGTATATTTTTCGTAAGTGCTTAGTTGAATTAGTTCAATTAATTAGTTAAACTAGTTGAATTAACAGAATTAGTTGATTTAATAGAACTAATAAGTGTTTAATGTTTCACCTATGAACATAGGAATGTCGTCTGACGACGAACACGATTTCATTATGTGTGAATATTGCGAAGACCAGCGCGGCCTGCGCGACATAAATTTTTCAGTTGATGATAGACGCTTCAGCATCAAGCTGGATGAGAACTTCGAAGTGGATATAGTAAGTCACAACGACAAGTCTTTTTTCGTAATTAAGCATGACTTATGCTTCATTTGCTTCAACTTTTAATTTTAATTTTTCATTATTCTACTAGCGTATCCCCTACCATGCAAGAATTTTTGTCTTGGATAAAATAGGTTTCAGTCCTAACGAAACTATGGAGGTAAAAAGAGTTTACTTGAAGACCGAGCATGGTTATACCTTCAACGTCAAATTATACAATGCAGACACATACACCTATTTTGAATGCAAAACTTGGCAAACACTATGCAAGGCTTATGCATTTGAGCCTGATATGTTTATCACCTTTGATATTCGTCCGGAAGATGATATTGAAGGTAATAGAGACATCTGGGTCGATGTGCAGACGCCTCCAGTTCTACCATTACGTGAGTTTCTCAACCATATTTATGTCTTTGATATGAGATTATTTGAATCAGTTGAATAATTAATAGATCTCAATTTATATTGACAGCTTACTTCCAATCAAGCAAACATGTCCGGTGCTTGGTAGACAGGACCGTCCACTGTCCTGGGGCTAAACTAAACTGCGAGGAGACAAGTCATTATGTTTCATGGCTTGAGGATCTTGATGCTGTCAAGACAAATTTCTTTCCTGCACTTAGAAATGTTAGTACTCAAAATGTGCGACCAATAGTGTTCGTACTGAACTACGGTCACATATATTTAGGAAAGATGGTAAGATTTCTACTATTTCTCCTCAGTGCATCTTTTGCATACATTATTTTTAAGCTAAACTTCATTGTTAAGTATGTTATTATACGATGTTCTTCAACAGGGACTCCCGATGAATGTTGTGCCTGATTGGATCGAGACTAAAGGTACCATGAATATTGTTAGCTTACGGCCAAGATATCCTACAATGCACTTTAGTGCATTCAGGATTTCTAATAGCGAGGAATGCTTAATAGTAAAAGACTGGAGCAAAATTGTGAACGATCACAGAGAAGTACTAGGGGGCAGCAATCAGAAGCGCAAGCCACGATTAGGAGACAGGTTCATCTGCATGCTCCAATATGATGAATCAGCAAAGTTATACATGTTTTATGCTATTTTACCCGAGAGAGAGCAGCAGGACTGATTAATTAGCTAGTTCATACTCTTAGTACTTGTCCTCTCATGTCCGTGTTCTTCGTCCTGAACTTAATCTCAAAGAGTGATTTGCTTTTGTGGTGTTATAAACGCTTATAATATCATTACCATGTTGAACTCGATGATATCTTTGCTATGAAAACCGTTGGTGATGATATATATGATGCAAGAGTTTTTATATTAATATGATGATGATGAGTTATTATATCATTTATGAAAGAAACTGCATATTAGTTTCAACTGAATGGATTCTAGCTAAGTGATCAAGTATATGCCATATCCATATTACCTCGATCACTTAATTAGGTGATCATGTATATATAATATGGATATGACATATACTTCATGACTTAGCTAGGATCCACGCATCCAGTCAAACTAATCTGCGATACATTCATCTAATGATTTAACAACTCATTATAATGTAAAACAATCACTAAATTAAATTGAAAACACAAAATTAAAGTAAAAATAAAAAATAAAACCAAAACACACCCAAATATTTAGTACTGGTTGGTGTTACCAATCGGTACTAATGTCCTACGCGCGCACAGCGCTGCCTCGTGCCACGTGGTTGCCCTTTAACACCGATTCGTGCTGAACCGGTACTAAAGGGGGGCTTTAGTGCCCACAATTTAGTGCCGGTTATCGGATCGGCACTAAAGGGCCTTACGAACCGGTGCTATTGTCCGGTTCTGCAATAGTGACGATAAGGCTAGTCACTAGTCAGTCTATGCTTGGGTCTTCATTGTTGGCATGTCACATGCAGCTACGTACGTGTTTCACATGCTCGGCCACCGCCGTACGTACGCACCTAGCTATACCATCGGTGGCCATGCATGCACTACCTTTACCTCACCGTAGTACATGCAGTTGACGCATGACTGTTCATGGTAGTATTATTTTGCCATGGTTTCCATTTTTCCTTTCCACGGTAACGCTAGCCAGGCTATGCTTGGGTCTCCATTGTCGGCATTATAGCTACGGACGTGTTTCTTCGGTAGACATGTCAAAGTGCACCGAGCTTGTTTTGAGCTTGTTTCGGCGAGCTATCGGACATGACCACGATTCCATAGGCGCCAGAGGCACATAGCTAGGACGTGCCATGTGGGCACATCGCATCACCCACGTGAGCTGTTGTGCTCGCCGCACGGTGGAATCTAGCATCGTCGTCCTAGCTAGCTCCTCCTTTTTCTTCTTCTTTGATTTGGAAAGGAATCGCCTTATCCAGTTATCATTAGCATCGCCATCATACCATGCTATTGTTATCCTTCACGCGACGACAAGTGTTCACGTCGTCCCAATGTCTGCTCTGCTAGCGTGACTGTATAATTAGCTGTTTACTTTCTTCTCCTCCTTTGAGAATGGTACTCTCCTACAGTCTTATCTATCGCGTGAAACAGATTCTACTGCGCCCGGGTGTCAACAACGCACACGGCACGAACGAATGTAAAGCCAACTCCACCGCGCGACCCTACCCTGTCCGCTCCCGTCCGTTTGAGATAAAAAAGACAAACAAGACGGCCCAACGCGCGGCCGCAAACGGACTTTTGTCCGCTTTGTGTCCGCTTTCGACCCATCCACGGCCCAAGTTTGCGTCGCTTTTGGGGTAAAACGGACACCACGCGGACGCGCGGGTCGTCTGCGCGTGTCCTCTCCTGGCCCGCCCGTCGGTGGCACAACACAGACCTTTTTCTTTCCGCCCCCCTCCCTCCCTCCGGCCGCACCCCCTCCACTCTTCCCCACTCTTCCCCTCGCCGCCGCCGCCGCCGCTGCCATTGCAGCCGTGCAGTTCGCACGCGAGCTCTCCCAACCCCTTCCCCTCGGCGCCGCCGAGCTACCCAACCACGGCCACCTGGTTTGCGCACCCGCCGGCCGATTTTGGGGCGGATCCGGTCGGTCTTGAGCTCGGCCGGCTGTGGGAGGCCGGGCCGTGCCATGGACTAGCCGGGCACCTCGCCGGAAGGCCCTGGCAGGGCCGCAAGGCCACATGTAGGCAATGGCTCCTCCTCTAGCCGCTCGGATCTGCACCATCGGTGGTCCGCCGGCAGATACATGAATGGCGGCCGGCCGGGCTCGGTGCTTGCCCAAAAGCCCACCGGCGCCGCGTGTCTACAACGCCGGAACATCCCGGATGGGTGTTCATCAAGTGCTTAAACGATGGGGTATGCGCTTTTTTTAGCTTCGGTTTGTGCTCTAGATTTGACTAGTTGTGCTAACTTTAAATTTTGTTGTGTAGAATGGATGCAAGTTTTGGTATTGGGAAGAAGAGTACATCGATATATTGATAGAGCAAAATTTAGTACATGTTCGTGCACTTTTAGCTAGTATAGAGGCTGTAAATGAGACAAGTGCACTTGTTGCTAGATTAGAGGCTAGACACGAGACTAGGTGTGAGGAGGAAGCAACATCGACTTCTGGCTTGAAGAAGAAAGGAGGATACTAGATCGAGCCTCCTCCTCCACAGATCAACAACGAGTGCATCGAGAAGACCCTAACCCAACTCAAGGGAGCAGTTATGGAAGTTGGGTATCTTCTAAATGTATTCTTGTGGTTCTTGTTTTCTTTGGTCTTGCTTTACTAGTCAAAACGTGATAATGTATTTTTCATATACAAAAAATGAATGATGAAATAAAGTTAAGGACTTGTAAAAAAATAATACGCGGACAGGATGCGGCCGGGATGCGTCCGCGCGCTGGGCGCACGGCCACCGCATCCCAGGACACGCCCGGACACGACCCCAAATCCCTACCTAAACGGACAGAATCCGGACAAAGCGGACGTCCGTTTGAAGCCGTGCGGTGGAGTTGGCCTAAAAACACTCAAAAATGCTGCCGAACGATCACTGCCGCTGTCGTTATTATCGATCTCACAGCAACATGCAGCGATGACAGTCCGACGCACGCACGCACGCTCGCCGCGCCACGAGACAAGGGCCTAGGCGGCGGGCGGGTGCTGCAGCCTCCACCGCGGCCGTGCGCTCGCCGTTCCGTTCGTGCGTCTTCCTTGTTCTCGCCAACGATGCGTCGGCCCTCGGCCACCATTCTGGTGTTCCCCGAGACGTTGTGAATGATGGGCGGGGGCTCATGGCCGTGCGCACGGCCTTCCTCGCTTCCCAAAGTAGGAGTATCTACGAGGGCCGTACCGCCGGCGTGATTGCGTATGAGCGCCGGCCGCTCGCGATTAAGGTGGTGTTTGGTTCTTTAGTTCTAGGAATTTTTCTAGTCTTTAGGACTTTTTAAAAAAGACTCTTAAGGAGGTGCTTCTAAAGACTTTTAGCAAAAAGTCTCAAAAAAGCCCTACCTTACTAGGTTTGCTAGAGACTTTTTCTATTCCCAACACAAA
>NC_057812.1:130897963-130900129 GCF_018294505.1 Triticum aestivum | reverse complement strand
TTTTCTAATCCAAGCATCCCTTAAGAAATTTCCTTCCTATTCTTTGTCAAGGCTGGGGGGCCATGGCCCCTGTAAGCTACAAGTAGCTCTGCCACTGACCCCATGCACCGGCAATAACCGCTGCCCCGTGACGTTCCGGCGAGCTTCACGAGGGACCCGCTACGGTATGCGCGCGGCGTGGGTACGGGCGCGACGTCCCGCGTACGTGCGTGCACGCCTTGGAGCGGTTTATGGCGCTGCTTCTTCAGACGAGGCATCCGCCATGCCCCTAGCTAGGCCTGCAGTCCAAATGTCGTATCCTAAACCTACAACGGGTACCAGTAGTCTACTGACCACACGCGCACCAATAGACCCAAGAAACGGCCGGCAAACGTTCAGTGCTCGTATCGTACGCACGGTCGATGGCAAGCAGTAGTAAAAACGATGGGCGCGCGACAACAATTGGCACCAGTACGTACAGAAAGCCAAGTGGTGGGTACGATCACGTACACTCACTCTCCGGGAAACCGTGGCATGCGCGTGCATCATGGATGCCCGCCAATCTACCGCCGCGCACGGCCTCGGTGGCTCGTAATCGTAGCTAGCGGCGCCCGTACCGGGTGGGCATTCGCGTGCCAGTCGGGGGTCGCACTCGCACGTACACGTACCTGAAGACGCAAGGAGTCGCTCATATTTTGTTAGTGGCACATAGCCACAGTGCCGCCGATGATCGATCAGGTTACTTCGTCCCACCGCTGGCTGGCGTGGTAGGGGCACCTTCGCTGTCTGCTTCTGTGGCGGAGCTGTGGGGCTTTGCGTCGGTCAAACTTGTCGATCCATTCACCGTTTTCCTTTCGGTTTTTCCAGTACGTAATGCATGCGCGCGTATGGTTTATAATTCTAGTACTATCAAGCATGCAGACAATGCTAAAAATGCCGTCAGAAAAGAAAAGATAATAATCCACTCTCTCGAACACCTTGGATTGGATTTGCACCAGACCCTAGCAAAACATGCTGGGAATCTCTGGGCTCTGCGTTGGGGCTTTGAAGCTGAGAGAAAACGACGAAGAGAAAATGGTGAACTGTGTGGCGACGGATCGATCTACCCTGTCAAATAATTGTCGAAGGTGCACTACTGTATAGTATTACTGCCACCCACCGACGGCGACGCCTGGCTAGCGCAGACCTCTCCCACACCGGCAAATTTTCGTGTTTTGATCTTTTTCTGAAACCTATTCAAGATTGGCCCTAGTTTGAAAAAAAATTAAGATCTGATCATTTTGCTACCGCCAGAGTTCATGGCGGTAGAGTCTAACAGCCTACTGCCAGGGACTTTGGCGGTAGGAAACATCGCTACCGCCAACCGGGCTGGCGGTAGGAAACATCGCTACCGCCAACCGGGCTGGCGGTAGTCTGCACAACCCTACCGCCAAGGTGCTTGGCGGTAGGCAAGAGGCACGCACTGTGTTCAATACTTAGAAGATTTTTGACGGTAGGGCATGCAACCCTACCGTCAGGGACCTTGGCGGTATCAAAAGAGTCAGATCTTTAAAAAATATTCGAACTAAGGTCAAATCTCAAATAGATTTTAGAAAAGGGTCAAAACATGAAATTTAGCCTCCCACACCCTGCCACTCTGTCGACACTGTACTCGCTCTGCCCACTATCAAGTTTACAGTAACTCATACTATGGCCCGTTGCAGGTCATTGCACCCGTCATTTGAAAATAGGGAATCGACAGTGCCAAATTGGAAGATTCTCTTCTCCCTGGCAGGAGCTGTAATTTCCATTGGCATGATTGTGCGCGTCACTCCTTCGTGTTCTACATCTCTCCCTTGTACTTTTGTCCTTGGGTGACTTCTTGGAGGACACCAAAAAAAATCTGGGTTGGAGACAACAAATTACCTAAACACTATAATCTGACGTCGGATTTATTGTGATTTAGAGCGAATGTGGTCCTAGCCGTCCGATCATTTAGCATGCCTCACGGCGCAAGGCTAACACCACGTCATCGTATAGGAATCGTTCGCATTGTGTCCGACACTCCGGTCCTTCTCTCATCCCCCATCCAACTTTCCTCTTCTCATCTGCCCGTCGACCACCATTTCCTTGGCGATTCACGGTGGCGCTCTTGTGGCGGTATCGGCATCCCGTCGATCCAGACAAATTCCATGTGATTCCTGACGT
>NC_057812.1:130869443-130897741 GCF_018294505.1 Triticum aestivum | reverse complement strand
GGTTGCCGGGAATGCGCGATGGTGGTGGTGGCCATCAGTGTGGGAGGGTGCAGTGGCCTAACGCAATAGTGCCTGGGAGGCGGTGGCGACCAGGAAGGCTATGAAGGAACGATGATGATTCACCATGTTCTTATCCTCCTTCCATTAGTGTCGATTGCTACTGGTCCATGATAGTTTCTTTGAGTGTTGAGTTGGATTTGGTTGACGATTTGATTGCCCCTGCTATTTTGTAGTAGTGCAAAAACAGAGATAATTATCATCAATTAACATGGCAAATTTACAATCTTTTATAGCTGCATCTTTGTTTAGCAAATAGCCGCTATGGCAATTGCTATGAATTTTTCATAGACCATGGCAAATTGCTTATCTTTTTTAGAGATCGTTTTATCGTGCCAATGCCCTATGTTCCATAAATTTTCCATGTATTAGAGATCTCTAAATTTCCCGTGAAAAATGACCTCCAATTCATAGCATTTTTTCTACATTTCTCATGAATTAGATATCGTTTAATTTCATATACCATGGCAAATTACAATGAATTAGAGATCATTTGCCATGTCAATGTACTATTATGATCGCTAACTTTTTAGCTTTTTGCACTCAGCTTTATTGAGTGTGATTGGTTGACTAGTTGATTGTTACTGCTATTTTATAGTTGTTTAGAAACATAGCAAATCATACATCATGGCCGTGGGCTCCGTATTGCCTTTTAAAGCTACACATTTTATTTCGAGATGTGTTGCCATGGCAACTAAAAGCATATGTTGCCATGATGAAAACTTTTGTTGTGTATTTGCCATAGCAATTTGCAGAATATTGCCATGGTTACTTAAACAATTTTGCCATGCTTTTTTTTAAATTACCATGACTTAAATTTTTCATATTTTCCATTATTTAGAGGTCATTCTTTTCATACTCTATCATGAAAATTTTATTTTTATACCCTGACAAATTTATTTTTTTGGGTGCAATTTTATTTTGAGGCCATGTGAATTTTCCTTTTGTGGACTATGGCAAATATATCTTATATGGACAAGGAAAATCTTCTTTTTTGACAACGGCAAATAATTTTCTTTCACAATGGCAAATCTATTTATTTGACAGTGGCAAATCTCACTATTTTACAATGGAAAATTATTTTTGGACAATGGCAAATCTATTTCTTTAACAATGGTAACGTTCTTTTTTTGGACCACATGCAAATTTATTTTTTAGGATTTTTTTTTGCAATTTTTGTCTTTTGGCCTTTGAAAATTTGACCAAACAACCCATGGTATTGCTTTCATTATGCCATCATGGCAAATTTATAGTTTGGACCATGGTAAAAAATTGATATTTTTTGTACCACGAGAACTTTGTTTTTCTGGACCATGGGAAATTTATTGTTTGGACCATGGAAATTTTGGTTTTTGTACACAACGAGGCAACTTTTATCTTATAAACCATCATAAATTTCTGTTTGGAGCTTTTTTTTGGAGCATCGCAATTTTTTTGAACAAGGCATTGTAAATTTGATTTGTATACCATGGCAAATTATCATGTACATCGCACGGCAAAGGTCTTTTCATGAGAATTTTCACAAATTTTCTTATCAATCAATTTTGCCATCATATTATTTGATACAGTGGCAACTTCTATGTTCATACATAATTGTTACTATGTTTTTTACTTCTGCACGTGCATGTCAAGCGTAACATTTCATATATGGCATTTGACATACAATGATCATGACTATTTTTTTATGTGTATAAGATATTTTAAATTTAGCAAACTCTTGTACGAATACACACCCGCTAGCTGGTTGTTTGTATTTCTTAAGGTATTGCATATTATTTTTTTCATGGCATTTGTTTATCTGATCCATTTGAATATGATGGCAGTTTTGTTATTTATCTTATGGCAATTTTATTTATTTTAGTTTTGATATTCATGTCAAGTCCAAATAACAATTTCAGGCTTGGTTCTTGTAGCATGAAATTGGGCTTTTTTATTTTTGGTTTAAGGATGACGATAAGATGGTGAACCATTAAAAGGCCTGTTGGGTTGTACTGCGGTACTGCTGGAGAGGTTCTCCCTACGGATGTTTTAGTTCACTTGGCCCTCTCTGCCCGATAGCTTTTCCCTCTGGTTAGTGTTTTCTCCTCTCGGGGCGATTTCCGTCGCCGCCGTTGAGTCATGCGCTTCCCTGCCTCCGACGCGATCCCCAGCTGCCTCTCCTCGATCAGGGGCATATTGGCGCTCGATGGTCCAAGCGGTGGCGGGGAGGGGGAGAACCTAGGGTTCATCCAGAAGGCTCGATAGATCTGTCGGGTTAGGGATCGAAAGTAGATGGCATCGGACGGGGCTTCGTGGTCTGCTATGGCTGGGCTATCGGAGGTGGACGATGTGGAAACACTGATGGAGGAGTTGGGTCTACCTGAGGAGGATCTCAATGACGTGGTGTTCGATGATAAGGAGGCGCCATTGGAGGTGGCCCGATGGATCGCGCTCGTGAGGGTCCACTCTGCCAAAACCTATAGCCAATATTGGTTCTTCAAGAACATGAGAGCAGCATGTGACCTTGCCCGGGAGGTCTAGTTCAAGCCTTTAGAGAAAAACCTGTACACAATCCAATTTTCATGCTTGGGAGTTTGGGAGAGAGTAACCCAAGAAGGGCCTTGGCACTTCATAGGAGATGCTGTCACTCTCAAGCCTTATGATGGATTGGTGAACCCTTCAACTGTCCAGCTTGATACCATTGAGATTTGGGTGCAAATTCATGATATAGCACCCCTGTATGCTCATCTAGTGCCATCTTTGGCAGCAAAGGTGGGTGAAGTTCTATCTGTTGGACCCCAATCGGAAGATTTCACGAGGAATTTTCACCGTGTATGGGTGAGGATGAACGTTACTAAGCCACTGAAGAACGCAGTCTCAATGATACAGGAAGGACGAAGGCAGATCTATAGGGTGAAATATGAGAAGCTTCCTAATTTGTGTGCGGTTTGTGGCATGTTAGGTCACTTGTTTAAGGAACATGGCAGCGATATCCACCCCTATCACCGTTGGTCTTCAAGGACCTAAGGGTTTCCTGGGCTATGCGCATGGGACAGGGCCCTGCAGGAGGCCGCAACCATAGAGGTGGACGACGGGATGGCCGTAGTGGTCGGGGAAGCACTGCACGGACTGGCCACAATGATGCTCATGATGGAGAGGTTGACTTGGGCAGAAAGGCTGATATGCAGATGTCTGATGCGGAGATCAACAGGAAGAGGACGCAACTGAATGCAATGGTGAATTCTCAGGTGGTCGTCTCGGGCAGGACCAAGAACGGCGGCGTGCTGGCGTTGCCACCGCCGCAGACACCGCTAAGCCCACCACCAAAGGAAGATCAAAAAAGGTCGAAAACGGGGCTGGTAGGGGAGAAGAGTACACAAGAGAAGGTTGACAACAAGAAAGGCAGCAAGTCATCAGATGCAACACCGGCGGACTCCCTCGTGGAGTACCGACGAGCACAATGAGTCTCCTTAGCTGGAACTGCCGCGGCGCGGGCAAGGCCGCGACAGTCTGAGAGCTCCGTGAGCTAGCACGGAAATTTGCCCATACCCTGCTTTGTATCATTGAAACCCAGATTGATAGATTTAGGGTAGAAAAGCTAGCAAGTACCCTTGGTTATGATAATGCTTTTGCTATTAGTAGTCAAGGCCGTAGTGGTGGCCTCGGATTTTTTTGGAATAACCTAATAAAGATTGAAATTTTAGGTTACTAAATGTATCATATATATTGTAAGGTGGATGAACCAGGTCATGATCCTTGGAGAGCCTCGTGTTTCTATGGAGAGGCACAAACACAACTACGTCACTGGACGTGGGACACGATGAAAGGGATTGCAAGTTTAAGCGAGCTTCCTTGGATAGATATGCTTTGGTGATTTCAATGAAGTGCTACGTCCAGAAGAACAACAAGAAGTTGGGGAGCGCCACAATGCCCAAATCCAGGGCTTTCGGGATGCGGTAGATGTTTGCATGTTGGATGATATAGGCTATCAGGGCAATTTTTGGACTTTTGAAAAAGGGTCACATGTGGTAGCTATACCCGTGTTCGTATGGATAGGGCACTTGCATCAGCTGAATGGGTTGCGAGATTCTCGACTGCATTTGTGAAGCATCTTAATGAGGCTATTTCTGATCATAGTCCGATCCTGATCACTATGGATGACGAGCAAGTCAGGCCTCCGGCGAAACCTCCTTTCAAATACGAGGTCATGTGGGAGACTCACGGGGAATGGAATAATACTATGAAGCACTACTAGAGTGGTGATCATCCGGCCTTGAACTTGGATGAGTTACAGACTAAACTTACTAATGTGGCGAATAATCTTGGCAAGTGGAATAGGGAGACGTTCGGAAGTGTCCGAAAGGAGATCAAACAACTGTTGGAGGAGCTCGAACGGCTACATGGGGATCCAGCAAGGACGGGACCGTCACACCCTGAGATCAAAATCAACGAAAGACTAGTTGAACTTTATCATCGCGAAGAGCTTATGTGGAGGCAACGTTCCAGAATCGAGTGGCTAGCATCAGGAGACAAAAATACCAAATTCTTCCATCTTCGAGCCAACAAGAGGAGAAAGAAAAATATGATAAAAGCACTTGCTAATGCGCTTGGGGTTACTGTCGAGGATCCGGCTGAACTAAGGGATTTGGTAACGGATTTTTACAAAAGCCTATATACCACTGAGGGTGTAACAAACATGGAACATGTCCTCCAACATGTACCCACGAAGGTGACACAAAATATGAATGAGATGCTGATGGCACCATACACTAAAGAGGAGGTTAAGACGACGCTCTTTCATATGGTACCGACCAAGGCAGCAGACCCAGATGGTTTCCCAGCACACTTTTACCAGGGACATTGGGAAATTTGTGGAGATGAGGTGACCACGGCAGTACCGCGGATCATTTAAGGGGAGGAGAGTGCAGAGTGTGTTAATTACATGGTGCTGGTTCTTATCCCAAGGTGATGAATCCAACGCTCTTAACACAATTTTGCCCTATTAGCTTATGTATTGTCATATACAAAATTGCTTCCAAAGTTGTTGCAAACAGGTTGAAAGTTATCCTGCCAGAGATATTATCAGAGGAGCAATCTACGTTCGTCCCAAGTCGGATGATAACTAACAATATTATTTGCGCTTACGAGTGCTTGCATTTTATGAAGAGAAGAAAAGCCAGAACAAATAGTCACTGTGCGCTGAAGTTGGACATGATGAAGGCATATGACAGACTGGAGTGGTCCTACCTCGAGGCTATCATGATCAAATTGGGCTTTGCACAACAATGGGTGAAGGAAATATGCCCTAAATGCAATAATAAAGTTGTTATTTATATTTCCTTATATCATGATAATTGTTTATTATTCATGCTAGAATTGTATTAACCAGAAACTTGATACATGTGTGGATACATAGACAAAACAGAGTGTCCCTAGTATGCCTCTATTTGACTAGCTCGTTAATAAAAGATGGTTAAGTTTCCTGACCATAGACATGTGTTGTCATTTGATGAACGGGATCACATCATTAGGAGAATGATGTGATGGACAAGACCCATCTGTTAGCTTAGCATAATGATCGTTTAGTTTTATTGCTATTGCTTTATTCATGACTTATACATGTTCACCTGACTATGAGATTATGCAACTCCCGAATACCGGAGGAACACCTGTGTGCTATAAAACGTCACAAGTAACTAGGTGATCATAAAGATGCTCTACAAGTGTCTCGAATGGTGGTTGTTGAGTTGGCATATATCAAGATTAGGATTTCTCACTCCGAGTATCGGAGAGGTATCTCTGGGCCCTCTCGGTAATACACATCACTATGAGCCTTGCAAGTAATTGGACTAATGAGTTAGTTATGAGATGATGCATTATGGGACGAGTAAAGAGACATGCCGGTAACAAGATTGAACTAGGTATGATGATACCGACGATCAAATCTCGGGCAAGTAACATACCGATGACAAAGGGAATAACATATGTTGTTATGCGTTTTGACCCATAAAGATCTTCGTAGAATATGTAGGAGCCAATATGAGCATCCAGGTTCCGCTATTGGTTATTGACCGGAGATATGTCTTGGTCATGTCTACATAGTTCTCAAACCCGTAGGGTCCGCACGCTTAACATTTGATGACAATTTGTATTATGAGTTATATGATTTGGTGACCGAAGTTTGTTCGGAGTCCCGGATGAGATCACGGACATGACGAGGAGTCTCGAAATGGTCGAGAGGTAAAGATCGATATATTGGAAGGTTATATTCGAACACCATAATGGTTTCGAAGTGTTTCGGGTATTTTCCGGAGTACCGGGAGGTTATCGGAACCCCCCGGGGAAGTAGTCGGCCTTAATGGGCTTTAGTGGAAAGGAGAGAAGGGCCTCAAGGTGTGCCCCCCCATTTCTGGTCCGAATTGGACTAGGAGGGGGCGGCGCCCCCCTCTTTCCTTATCCCCTCTTCCTCCTTCCCTCCTTCTCCTTGTTGGAACAGGAAAGGGGGGGGGGGAATCCTACTTGGACCGGGAGTCCAAGTAGGACTTCCCCCTTTGGCGCGCCCCCTTGGGCCGGCCTTCTCTTCCCCCGTCCTTTATATACATGGGAGGGGGCACCCCAAAGACACACCAAGTCTTCTCTTAGCCGTGTGCGGTGACCCCCTCCATAGTTACACACCTCGGTCATATCATCGTAGTGCTTAGGCGAAGCCCTGCGCCGGTAACTTCATCATCACTGTCAACACGCCATCGTGCTTGCGGAACTCTCCCTCATCCTCAACTAGATCAAGAGCTCGAGGCACGTCATCGTGCCGAACGTCTGCTGAACACGGAGGTGCCATACGTTCGGTGCTAGGATCGGTTGGATCGCGAAGACGTTTGACTACATCAACCGCGTTGCTAAACGCTTCCGCTTTCGGTCTACGAGGGTACGTGGACACACTCTCCCCTCTTGTTTCTATGCATCTTATAGATAGATCCTGCGTGATCGTAGGAATTTTTTTGAAATTGCATTCTACGTTCCACAACAATGGGTACATATCATTATGAGCATTATCAACTCGGTATCCTTTTCAGTTATGTTCAACAGAGAGAAGCTTGAATCTTTTAAACCATCATGAGGTATCAGACAGGGAGATCCGATCTCCCCCTACCTTTTCTTGATTGTAGTAGAGGGCCTTTCGTGCCTACTAAAAACCAGTTCACAGTCGTCTGCGCTTGAGGGGATTAAGGTGGCAAACACAGCTCCGGCTGTCAACCACCTCCTCTTTGCGGATGACAGCCTGTTTTATTCAAGGATAGTACAGAGGGGGCAGTAGAGGTTTCAAACCTTCTGGAGGTATACTGTAATTCATCGGGACATCAAATCAACTATGACAAATCGTCTATATTTTTTAGCAAAGGATGCCCGCAATAGTCGAGAGATAGTATCAAAGCAATTTTAAACGTCCAAAATGAGTCACTGATTGAGCGCTATTTGGGCATCCAAAAGGACGTGGGGCAGTCCAAGGTGAGCACGTTTAGATATCTTAGAGATGGAGTGTCGGAAAAGGTGAAGGGCTGGATGGAGAAGCTCTTATCGGTAGGGGGAAAGGAGGTTCTAATTAAAGCAGTGGCACAGGCACTGCGAGTCCATTCTATGGCCTGCTTTAGATTGCCCAGAGGCCTATGTGCGAATATCTCCTCCATAATTCGGCAATTCTGGTGGGGAAGTAAAGTGGGGAAATGTAAACTAGCATGGGTGCCATGGGACATTATGACACAGCCAAAACATCTTGGAGGCCTTGGCTTTCGGGACATGGAGGTTTTTAACCTTGCTTTATTGGCAAGACAAGCATGGAGGGTATTGTATGACCCTTCGTCACTCAGTCCACGAATTTTGAAGACAACTCACTTTCCTCATACTTCTCTAATGGAGGCAGAGCTTGGCAACAGACCCTCGCAGATTTGGAGAGCAATCCTAGATGGAATAGATATGCTTAGGCAAGGTCTAATCCGGAGGATTGGTAACGGGAAAACGACTGAAATATGGACACAAATCTGGTTGCCTCGACCGGGGATGATGAGACCTATAGCATCGCTTATTCCAAACCCACCACAGATGGTCTCAGAATTGTTGAATACAGTGATAGCTGATACGTCTCCAACATATCTATAATTTTTGATTGTTCTATGCTATTATATTATCTATTTTGGATGTTTATGGGCTTTATTATGCACTTTTATATTATTTTTGGGACTAACCTATTAACCCAGAGCCCAGTGCCAGTTTCTCTTTTTACCTTGTTTTAGAATATCGCAGAAAAGGAAAGCAAACGGAGTCCAATTGACCTGAAACTTCACGGAACTTATTTTTGGAAGGAAAGCAACCCGGGAGACTTGGAATCCACATAAGGGAAGCTTCGAGGAGGCCAAGAGGTAGGGGGCGCGCCCACCCCCCCTGGGCGCGCCCTCCACCCTCGCGGGCCCCTCGTGGCCCCCCTGACGCACTTCTTCCTCCTATATATCTCCATATACCCTAAAAACATCCTGGAGCACAATAGATCGTGAGTTCCGCCGCCAGAAGCCTCTGTAGCCATCGAAAGCCAATCTAGACCCGTTCCGGCACCCTGCCAGAGGGGGGAATCCCTCTCCGATGGCCATCTTCATCATCCCGGTGCTCTCCATGATGAGGAGGGAGTAGTTCTCCCTCGGGGCTGAGGGTATGTACCAGTAGCTATGTGTTTGATCTCTCTCTCGCGCGCGTTCTTGAGGTGATACGATCCTGATGTATCGCAAGCTTTGCTATTATATTTGGATCCTATGATGTTTCTTCCCCCCTCTACTCTCTTGTAATAGATTGAGTTTTCCCTTTGAAGTTATCTTATCGGATTGAGTCTTTAAAGATTTGAGAACACTTGATATATGTCTTGCCGTGCGTATCTGTGGTGACAATGGGATATCACGTGATTCACTTGATGTATGTTTTGGTGATCAACTTGCGGGTTCCGCCCATGAACCTATGCATAGGGGTTGGCACACGTTTTCGTCGTGATTCTCCGGTAGAAACTTTGGGGAACTCTTTGAGGTTCTATGTATTGGCTGAATAGATGAATCTGAGATTGTGTGACGCATATCGTATAATCATACCCACGGATACTTGAGGTGACATTGGAGTATCTAGGTGACATTAGGGTTTTGGTTGATTTGTGTCTTAAGGTGTTATTCTAGTACGAACTCTAGGGCTGTTTGTGACACCTATAGGAATATCCCAACGGATTGATTGGAAAGAATAACTTTGAGGTGGTTTCGTACCCTACCATGATCTCTTTGTTCGTTCTCCGCTATTAGTGACTTTGGAGTGACTCTTTGTTGCATGTTGAGGGATAGTTATGTGATCCAATTATGTTATTATTGTTGAGAGGACTTGCACTAGTGAAAGTATGAACCCTAGGCCTTGTTTCCTAGCATTGCAATACCGTTTACGCTCACTTTTATCATTAGTTACCTTGCTGTTTTTATATTTTCAGATTACAAAACCTTTATCTACCATCCATATTGCACTTGTATCACCATCTCTTCACCAAACTAGTGCACCTATACAATTTACCATTGTATTGGGCGTGTTGGGGACACAAGAGACTCTTTGTTATTTGGTTGCAGGGTTGCTTGAGAGAGACCATCTTCATCCTACGCCTCCTACGGATTGATAAACCTTAGGTCACCCACTTGAGGGAAATTTTCTACTGTCCTACAAACCTCTGCACTTGGAGGCCCAACAACGTCTACAAGAAGAAGGTTATGTAGTAGACATCAAGCTCTTTTCTGGCGCCGTTGTCGGGGAGGTTTGTGCTTGAAGGTATATCTTTATATCTTGCAATCGAGTCTTTTAGTTTCTTGTTTTATCACTAGTTTAGTTTATAAAAGAAAATTACAAAAAATAGAATTAAGTTTGCCTCATACGCTTCATCTTTTTAATATCTTTCATGAGTATGATGGAAAGGAAAATTGTGCCAAAGTGTTAGAAGAAGAATGCATTAAAATGTTTGGCACGAAATATTTGAATGATGACCATGATTGCAATGTTGTTAGTATGAATTCCTTGAATATCCATGATGCTAATGATATGCAAAGCCACAAGCTTGGGGAAGCTATGTTTGATGAAGATGATATTTTTTGTCCCCCAAGCTTTGATGAGCAAATTTACTATGATGAAAGCATGCCTCCTATCTATGATGATTATTGTGATGACACATATGCTTTAAATAATAATTATAACCATGAAACTTGTCATTTTGATCTTAATTTTCAATCACATGATAATTATTTTGTTGAGTTTGCCCCCACTATTATTCGTGAGAAGAATTTTACTTACGTGGAGAGTAGTAAAATTTCTATGGTTGTAGATCATGAAAAGAATGCTTTAGGTGCTGGTTATATTGTTGAATTCATTCATGATGCTACTGAAAATTATTATGAGGGAGGAATATATGCTTGTAGGAATTGCAATAATATCAAGTTTCCTCTCTATGTGCTTAAAATTTTGAAGTTATGCTTGTTTTACATTCCTATGCAAGTTGATTCTTATTCCCACAAGTTGTTTGCTCACAAAATCCCTATGCATAGGAAGTGGGTTAGACTTAAATGTGCTAGTCATATTCTTCATGATTCTCTCTTTATGTTACAATTCTTATCTTCTATGTGAGCATTGTTGAAATCATCATGCCTAGCTAGGGGCGTTAAACGATAGCGCTTGTTGGGAGGCAACCCGATTTTATTTTTGTTCCTTGCTTTTTGTTCCTGTTTAGTAATAAATAATTCATCTAGACTCTGTTTAGATGTGTTTTTATTATTTTAATTAGTGTTTGTGCCAAGTAGAACCTTTGGGAAGACTTGGGGAAAGTCTTTGCGATCATGCTGTAAAAAAACAGAAACTTTAGCGCTCACAAGAATTGCTGCCATTTTTATTTGGAAAGTTCTATTTAGTTAATTATTTTTGCATATAATTAATAGACAAATTACTCAGGTCCAGAAATTTATTTGAGAATTTTATGGGTTCCAGAAGTATACGTTTGATACAGATTACTACAGACTGTTCTATTTTTAACAGATTCTGTTTTCTATGTGTTGTTTGCTTATTTTGATGAATCTATGGCTAGTAAAAGAGTTTATAAACCATATAGAAGTTGGAATACAGTAGGTTTAACACCAATATAAATAAAGAATGAGTTCATAACAGTACCTAAGTGGTGATTTATTTTCTTATACTAACGGAGCTTACGAGTTTTCTGTTAAGTTTTGTGTTGTGAAGTTTTCAAGTTTTGGGTAAATATTCGATGGACTATGGAATAAGGAGTGGCAAGAGCCTAAGCTTGGGGATTCCCAAGGAACACCAAGGTAATATTCAAGGACAACCAAGAGCCTAAGCTTGGGGATGCCCGGGAAGGCATCCCCTTTTTCGTCTTCGTTCATCAGTAACTTTACTTGGAGCTATATTTTTATTCGCCACATGATATGTGTTTTGCTTGGAGCGTCAATTTATTTTGTTAAGGTTTGCTTTCTGTTATTTAGAACAATGTTTCGCATCTTTTATTTCAATAAAAGTGGCATTGATAGCCTTTACTATGCCTATTTTAGAAGTCCACATGTTGTTGTTTGAAAACAGAAAGTTTACCGCTGTTGCAACAATTTCCTAGAAAAGTCAGAATGTGATAAAATGTTGAAACCTTTTGCATATTAAGCTCTGATAAATTTAATACAGTGGGAATTTGTTTTCATAATTTTTGGTGTTAGGGAAGTATGGATGTTGCTGCATTCTTTACAGACTGTCCTGTTTTGGCAGATTGCTGTTATGTTTGCATTGTTTGCATATGTTTGCTTATTTAATGATCCTATTCAAGGATATGACTATTAAATATGCAGAGGAATTTAGTATGAAATGTTGAATAATAATTTTAGTGATTTGCTACAGTAGAGTATGATAAGGTTTTGGCAATGATTTATACTAACTTATCTCATGAGTCCTTGTTGAGTTTTGTGTGGATAAAGTTTTTGAGATTTAGGGAGACCGTGATATGAGAGGAATTAAGGAGACAAAAACTCAAGCTTGGGGATGCCCAAGGCATCCCAAGATAATATTTCAAGAAGTCTCAAGCGTCTAAGCTTGGGGATGCCCCGGTTGGCATCCCACATTTCTTCTTCAACAACTATCGGTTAGTTTCGGTTGATCCTAAGTTTTTGTTTCTTCACATGATGTTTGCTATTCTTAGATATCATTTTATTTTGTTTTGCTTGCTGTTTGAATAAAGTATCAAGATCTAAAATTATTAAATGTTAGAGAGTCTTCACATAGTTGCATAATTATTCGACTACTCATTGATCTTCACTTATATCCTTCGGAGTAGTTTGTTGTTTCTCTAGTGCTTCACTTATATCTTTTAGAGCACGGTGGTGGTTTTATTTTGAAGAAATATATGAACTCTCATGCTTCACTTATATTATTTTGAGAGTATTTAGAACAACATGGTAATTTGCTTTGGTTACGAAATTAGTCCTAAATATGATGGGCATCCAAGAGGGATATAATAAAAACTTTCATATAGAGTGCATTGAATACTTGACTACTATGAGAAGTTTGATACTTGATGATTGTTTTGAGATATGAAGATGGTGATATTAGAGTCATGCTAGTTGAGTAGTTGTGAATTTGAGAAATACTTGTGTTGAAGTTTGTGATTCCCGTAGCATGCACGTATGGTGAACCGTTATGTGATGAAGTCGGGGCATGATTTATTTATTGATTGTCTTCTTTATGAGTGGCGGTCGGGGACGAGCGATGGTCTTTTCCTACCAATCTACCCCCCTAGGAGCATGCGCGTAGTACTTTGTTTCGATAACTAATAGATTTTTACAATAAGTATGTGAGTTCTTTATGACTAATGTTGAGTCCATGGATTATACGCACTCTCACCTTTCCACCATTGCTAGCCACTCTAGTACCGCGCAACTTTCGCCGGTACCATAAACCCACCATATACCTTCCTCAAAACAACCATCATACCTACCTATTATGGCATTTCCATAGCCATTCTGAGATATATTGCCCTGCAACTTTCTACCGTTCCGTTTATTATGACACGCTCCATCATTGTCATATTGCTTTGCATGATCATGTAGTTGACATTGTATTTGTGGCAAAGCCACCGTTCATAATTCTTTCATACATGTCACTCATGCATCATTGCACATCCCGGTACACCGCCGGAGGCATTCATATCTCTTTGAAGGCTACTATGCATCCTTACGAATACAAGAGTGATTTTTTTGTTTTGGGTATAGCAGGACTTGAACCTGCGACCATTAGGTTAAAAGCCCAATGCTCTACCAACTGAGCTATACACCCGATTTTACAAGAAGGCTTGGTGCGGAAAAGAAAAGAGGGCGGCCTGGCCCCTTTTCTTCTTATCATATCACAAGGGCGCGGCTCTGTATGGTATAGTACTATGGAGAAAGTTTGGGAGTCCTTTCCACTCATTGAGGATTCTATCTAAGAAAAGAAGGTCAACGGGGGAGACTACTTTGAAGTCCGGGCTGAACAAACTACTTCTCCTGCTACCAAAACAGAGTCATATCTTGTTCTAAGTATCGAGTTGTAATTCTTGAGTTGTAAGTAAATAAAAGTGTGATGATCATCATTATTAGAGCATTGTCCCACTGAGGAAAGGATGATGGAGACTATGATTCCCCCATAAGTCGGGATGAGACTCCGGACGAAAATAAATAAATAAAAGAGGCCAAAGAAGCCCAAATAAAAAAAAGAAAAAGAAAGAGGCCATAAAAAAAGAGAAAGGCCCAAATAAATAAATAAATGAGAGAAAAATAGAGAAGGGGCAATGCTACTATCCTTTTACCACACTTGTGCTTCAAAGTAGCACCATGATCTTCATGATAGAGAGTCTCATATGTCGTCACTTCCATATACTAGTGGTAATCTTTCATTATAGAACTTGGCTTGTATATTCCAATGATGGGCTTCCTCAAAATGCCCTAGGTCTTCGTGAGCAAGCGAGTTGGATGCACACCCACTAGTTTCTTTTGTCGAGCTTTCATATACTTATAGCTCTAGTGCATCCGTTGCATGCCAATCCCTACTCATTCACATTGATATCTATTGATGGGCATCTCCATAGCCCGTTGATACGCCTAGTTGATGTGAGACTATCTTCTGCCTCCTTTTTGTCTTCTCCACAACCACCATTCTATTCCACATACAGTGTTATATCCATGGCTCACGCTCATGTATTGCGTGAAGATTGAAAAAGTTTGAGAATGTCAAAAGTATGAATCAATTGCTTGGCTTGTCATCAGGGTTGTGCATGATTTAAATATTTTGTGTGGTGAAGATAGAGCATAGCCAGACTATATGATTTTGTAGGGATAGCTTTCTTTGGCCATGTTATTTTGAGAAGACATGATTACTTGGTTAGTATGCTTGAAGTATTATTATTTTTTATGTCAATATTAAACTTTTGTCTTGAATCTTATGGATCTGAATATTCTTGCCACAATAAAGAAGAATTACATAGAGAAATATGTTAGGTAGCATTCCACATCAAAAATTCCATTTTTATCATTTACCTACTCGAGGACGAGCAGGAACTAAGCTTGGGGATGCTGATACGTCTCCAACGTATCTATAATTTTTGATTGTTCCATGCTATTATATTATCTATTTTGGATGTTTATGGGCTTTATTATGCACTTTTATATTATTTTTGGGACTAACCTATTAACCCAGAGCCCAGTGCCAGTTTCTGTTTTTACCTTGTTTTAGAATATCGTAGAAAAGGAAAACCAAAAGGAGTCCAATTGACCTAAAACTTCACGGAACTTATTTTTGGAAGGAAAGCAACCCGAGAGACTTGGAGTCCACGTAAGGGAAGCTTCGAGGAGGCCACGAGGTAGGGGGGCGCGCCCACCCCCTAGGCGCACCCTCCACCCTCGTGGGCCCCTCGTGGCCCCCCTGACGCAGTTCTTCCTCCTATATATCTCCATATACCCTAAAAACATCCGGGAGCACAACAGATCGGGAGTTCCACTGCCAGAAGCCTCCGTAGCCACCGAAAGCCAATCTAGACCCGTTCCGGCACCCTGCCGGAGGGGGGAATCCCTCTCCGGTGGCCATCTTTATCATCCCAGTGCTCTCCATGACGAGGAGGGAGTAGTTCTCCCTCGGGGCTGAGGGTATGTACCAGTAGCTATGTGTTTGATCTCTCTCTCTCTCTCTCTCTCGTGTTCTTGAGGTGATACGATCTTGATGTATCGCGAGCTTTGCTATTATATTTGGATCCTATGATGTTTCTTCCCCCCTCTACCATCTTGCAATGGATTGAGTTTTCCCTTTGAAGTTATCTTATCGGATTGAGTCTTCAAAGATTTGAGAACACTTGATGTATGTCTTGCCATGCGTATCTGTGGTGACAATGGGATATCACGTGATTCACTTGATGTATGTTTGGTGATCAACTTGCGAGTTCCGCCCATGAACCTATGCATAGGGGTTGGCACACATTTTCGTTGTGATTCTCCAGTAGAAACTTTGGGGCACTCTTTGAGGTTCTATGTGTTGGTTGAATAGATGAATCTGAGATTGTGTGATGCATATCGCATAATCATACTCACGGATACTTGAGGTGACATTGGAGTATCTAGGTGACATTAGGGTTTTG
This sequence comes from Triticum aestivum, assembly GCF_018294505.1. Classification (NCBI taxonomy): domain Eukaryota; kingdom Viridiplantae; phylum Streptophyta; class Magnoliopsida; order Poales; family Poaceae; genus Triticum; species Triticum aestivum. The sequence continues at coordinate 130,882,002 of NC_057812.1, read as the reverse complement.
GTTGATTTGTGTCTTAAGGTGTTATTCTAGTACGAACTCTAGGGCTGTTTGTGACACCTATAGGAATAGTCCAACGGATTGATTGGAAAGAATAACTTTGAGGTGGTTTCGTACCCTACCATGATCTCTTTGTTCGTTCTCCGCTATTAGTGACTTTGGAGTGACTCTTTGTTGCATGTTGAGGGATAGTTATGTGATCCAATTATGTTATTATTGTTGAGAGGACTTGCACCAGTGAAAGTATGAACACTAGGCCTTGTTTCCTAGCATTGCAATATCGTTTACGCTCACTTTTATCATTAGTTACCTTGCTGTTTTTATATTTTCAGATTACAAAAACCTTTATCTACCATCCATATTGCACTTGTATCACCATCTCTTCGTCGAACTAGTGCACCTATAAAATTTACCATTGTATTGGGTGTGTTAGGGACACAAGAGACTCTTTGTTATTTGGTTGCAGGGTTGCTTGAGAGTGACCATCTTTATCCTACGCCTCCTACGGATTGATAAACCTTAGGTCATCCACTTGAGGGAAATTTGCTACTGTCCTACAAACCTCTGCACTTGAAGGCCCAACAACGTCTACAAGAAGAAGGTTGTGTAGTAGACATCAATAGCGAGCTGGAATGAGCAGCTTGTCCGATCGCTTTTCTTGCCCATTGATGCTGAAGCGGTCTTAGCTATTCCTTTGTGTACACGGAATCTAGATGATTTTTGGGCCTGGAGCCGAGAGAAGAAAGGTTATTTCTCTGTCAAATCTGCACACAGACTTATCATGCGAACCAAGATCACGAGAGAGAATTGGATTGAGGAACAAGACGGAACTTCAGCAGCGGACATTGCAAATACGGAATGGACTGATTTATGGAAAACTGAAGTACCTGCAAAAATTAAGTTGTTTCTCTGGTGTCTTGCACGGAATTCAATTCCAACAGCAGATGTACTAGAGCATAGAAACATCTCAACTTCATTGGCATGTGCATTATGTGGCGCTAGGGATCCGTGGAGACATGCCTTGTTGAACTGCTCGACGGCCTGCAGTGTATGGGCGCTAGCGGATGAGGCGATCTTGGATCAGATGAGTCGTTTGGACACCGATAACGTAACGGACTGGCTCTTTGCTATGAAGAGAGCCTTGACAAATGATATCTTTGTTCGTCTGACGACCACCCTATGGGCAATTTGGGCAGCAAGAAGAAAGGCTGTTTATGAGGACATTTTTCAGAGTCCCTTCTCTACCCATTGTTTTGTCAACTCCATTCCGAACGACATCCAAATCGTGAAGAAACCAGAGAGTACAACAACGCATTCAGTACCGGTGAGGCCAACACATTGGATGCAACCCCTTTTAGGCATGATGAAAGTGAATGTTGATGCAGCCACTATGAGGAGATCGAGATTTGGTGCGGTTGCTGCAGTTTGCAGGAATGGGGAGGGTCTTTATCTTGGAGCGTCAGCGATTGTGTTCAATGGTATATCTGATCCAACTACTCTTCAGGCGTTGGCAGTCCGGGAATCAATGGCATTAGGGTATTGTTCAATGGTATATTTGGACCTCCATCTATAGGCGAGACACGTCGCAACTGACTGCAAAGGTATTGTGGAGGATATCAAGCAGAAGAATAGTCCGAGCTATAGGGCTATTATACATGAGATCATAGAATACTCTCGTAGTTTTCAGTTATGCAATTTTGTGCATGAGTTTAGGAGCTCGAATTTCAAGGCTCACAATCTAATGAAGCATGTTTTGAAACTGGGGATCGGCCGCCATGTCTGGCTGGGAAACCCTGGTGAACTTTAGTTTGTCCCTGTAAACGCTGTGATGGTTTATTAAAAGCTTCTAATTGTCTCAAAAAAACTCGGTCCTCTGTGCCCCAACAAACGGATTATTCGCTTGAGAGGGACCTCAGATATAGTGTCCGCCTGGTAATGCGGTCCACATTACACTTGTCGAAATGTCAATTTTACGACGTATGTGGGATGCATATTCCGTGTATATTTTCTCTCTCGAATATGCACGAGCGTTCATATTATATATTAAAGAAGAAAGGCAAAGATTGCCTCCACCATGCTTTACAAGATTTCCGTTACAATTATCCTTCCCTATGCGCCCACCTATCTAAGCTACCAAAGAAGGGTTCAACATCCCCTTTAAACTTGCCGGCTAGCCACCATATCTTCCCTTCGGACTTGATCCTAGCTATAAGCGCATCCATCGAGGGGGATGCCCCTTTGAACACAATAGCATTGCGATGCTTCCACAACTCCCAAATAGTGAGGAAGATAGTATGGAGATCCTTGCGCCGTAGATTGTTCGGAACTTGCTTGTCCCGCAGCCAAGCATCCAGTGTGTCTTGGGCCGTTGGTGTCCAGTCCAACTTGCCTAATGCCTCACAAATTACAGCCTAAATGGCTCGAGAGAACACACATGTTAGCAGCACATGATTGATCATTTCCTCCTCCTGGTCGCAAAGAGGGCATGCGTCCTGGTGCGGCAACCCTCTCCGTGCTAGTCTATCCGAGGTCCAACACCGATCTCATAGTGCTAGCCAAGTGAAGAACTTGCAATTAGAGGGGGGCCGGGATGTCCAAGTAAGCTCCGCCATGGGTGCTACTTCTCGGCCCCAAAACTTTGCCGCATATGCCGACCTCACCGAGTAGCGACCGTTCGTCTCCCAGGACCATGCTACCTTGTCCGGCACATCCTCCTCCGGCTCCCACGTGTGCACACACAACCATAGGGTTAGAAATTCCCTCAAGGCTTGCTCTTCCAGCTCCGGGCCGACATCCATAGCCCACGAACCATCTTCAATGGCCGGTGCCACATGCTTCGTAAGTCTGACACGTCGGGGGATCATGCCATATATAGTTGGTGCAATCTCCTGCACCCTCATCCCATTAATCCAACGATCCTCCCAAAAGAGGGTGTTTCGCCCACAATGCGCCTCACACTTGGTGGCAGCCTGGAACAAACAAAGTGCCTCCGTTGGAACCTTAATTGTGAATTCACTCCAAGGTCTACTCAAGTCCACCCGTTGCAGCCATGGCCACCTAGCTTGCATGGCCACATTCATCCATTTGAGGTTCGGTATGCCCAGTCCTCTAGCCCATTTTGGAGCACAAACTGAGTCCCAGGCGACAGCGCAGTTACCACCATTCGCATTAGCTCGCTTGCACCAGAGGAAACCTCTACACACTTTGTTCATCGCAGCTATAGTCTTCATTGGGAAATCCAAGGCCATCATGGCATGAATGGGCATTGCACATAGCACCAATTGGACCAAGGTCAACCGTCCACTCTTAGGCATCAAAGCCGCCTTCCACTTAGGGAGGCAGTTCACCATTTGATCCACCAAGTATTGCAACTGCGCTGGAGTTTGCTTCCGTAGTGCCAACGGGAGGCCCAGGTATTTTATAGGGAAGGATCCTCTCGGGCATCCTAGCACGCTGCTGGTCATGTTAATTTCTTGATCCGAGCACCTTGTTGGGAGGGCCGCTGATTTCGCCATATTCATCTGCAAACCAGATGCCTCCCCAAAAACCTCAAAGATACACTTTGCAGCTTCAAGCTCGCCTGGCTTGGGTTTGATGAAAACCACCACGTCATCCGCGAATATGGACAGCCTTTACCTCATCCCTCGAGAAGCCAATGGCTCCAAGAGCCATCTTTGTGTTGCTCGCTAAAACAGCCTTTGCAATGGCTCCATAGTGAGAATAAAGAGCATTGGTGATATCGGATCACCCTGCCTGAGCCCCTTACAGTTGTATATAGTGTCTCCGGGGTCCCCATTCACCATGATTTTTGTGGTACAAGTTGCAAGAATACCACAAATCCATGATCTCCACCTAGGACCGAACCCAAGTTGTTGCATCACCTCAATCAGGAACGGCCATTGAATGGAGTCAAAAGCTTTCGAAATGTCTAGCTTGAGTAATATGGCGGGGTTGCGCAAGGCATTCAGCCTTCGAGCTGTACTTTGGACCAACATGAAGTTGTCATGTAAGGATATGCCCTTCACGAAAGCACTCTGATGGTTCCCCACAAGCATAGGAAGTTTCCACACTAGTCTGCATGCCAGGACCTTCTTAAAGATCTTAATAACTCCATGCACGAGACTGATCGACCTAAAGTCCGCCACATCTAGGGCACCGTCCTTCTTGGGCAGCAAAGTGACGAGGGATTTGTTGATCACGGCCAAACCTCAGACGTCCCCATTGTAAAAGCAAGCGAATGCCTTCATGATATCATCTTTTATAATATGCTAGCATGCGGCATAAAAGCGGCCCGTAAATCCATCCGCCCCGGGTGCCTTGTCTAGGGGCATTCCCTTGATGACACCTTCCACCTCTTCGTACATGAATGGCTCCTCTAGCTGCGATAGATCTAGCCGCGGCAAGTCCAACTCATCGAGATTTATAGTGCAGCTCCGGGACTCCGCAGAACCAAATGTCGCGCCGTAATATGCATCCACTGCGGAAGCCACCTCATCCTGGCCAGAATATATGCATCCGTTGTGCTTGACCGAGCGTAGGACATTCTTGCGCTGCCGATGACTCGCCTGTTGATGAAAATGCCTTGTACTGCCATCTCCTTCACGCAACTGCAACAAGCGCGATCTCTGTCTTGCTATGCTTCTCCCAAGAGAGGCCAGCCCTAGCAGCTTCTTCTTTAAGCAGCTCCTCAAGCCTCTTTCCGCGTCCGATAGTGGCCTATTATCCATCGCGACGTCCAGTTGCTTTATGACCTCCAGAGCAATGGAAATTTGAAGTTTCACATTGCCAATCCAGTGAGTGCTCCACCATTGAAGGTTTATAGCCGTAGCTCGCAATTTATTATTACAGCGTGATGTACACATTGGACATCTCAGGCGTCGAGTCCCAGGCCCCTTGCACCATGTCCAGAAAACCTTGAGCCTCGACCCAAAACGCCTCGAACCTGAATCTTTTCCTCATACTAACCTCCACATTCATATCCAAGATAAGATGGTAGTGGTCCGAAATCGCCGTCCCTAGAGCGGACAGGAAGCAGGACGGGAATGCCTCATCCCACTCATTGGAGACAAATACATGATCAATTTTCTCCAGCGTGGCATTCCGCCTCTCATTTGACCAGGTATAGCGCCTCCCATTAAGGTATAGTTCCTTGAGTTCCAATCTGTTTAATTTTGCTCTAAATCTCCCCAACATCCTTCGGTTAACCAGCTCATTACTATTGACCTCTTGCCTAGCCAAGAGATTGAAAGCCCCAGCTACCAACCACGGCCCTGCGTGCAGATCCCGGATATCCACCAACTCTTGCATGAACTTGATTTTGTCTACCTCATCTTGCGGCCCATAGACACTTGCGAGCCACCATGCCTGTTCGTCATCCGGGCACTTAACCAACATGGTCAGCGTATGGTTAGTGTAATGTGAGTTGGATATATGTGTGATAGAGTCATCCCAAGCTACTAGAATCCCGCCACGAGTACCCACCGCCGGCAAGTAGGAAAAGTTTTCATATTTGCTTCCGAGGCATTGCCTCACATCATTCACCGATACAACTTGAAGCTTAGTTTCCTGAAGGCAAATGATTGCTGAATCGGCCGTTGCCACCACCTGGTACATCATGTTCCTCCTAGCTTGAGCGTTCAGCCCACGAACATTCCACACTAAGACTTTCAACGGGTGCACATTCATTTGGCATGCCCGCACAAACCACACAGCTGACCACGCAGCTAGACCCCAATGGGGCTGTCCACCAACGGCATCGGGGGCAACTCCTAGCCAAACAAGGCTAGAATAGCCGCAATGTGCGCATCCGAGAGTGGTCATGCGAACAGGTCCACATACATCCGTAGTGCCTCCTCAGATATAACTTCGCCTTCATGTGCCAAGCATAATTTCCGGATGAGAACTTGCTGTTGTTTGGTCGCCGCCCACTTGGCAATTCTAGCGCTACGCCTTGGAGTTATCTCGAGCCTTTGCTTCTTCCTGATCTGGCGTCCTGGGTTGGCAACAGCACGGCCAGAAGGCCTCGGCAGCACGGGAGAAACAGGCACATGCATATCAGCGCAAAAAGCGGCAAAATCCCCCCTGGGGTGATCTGCATGGCCGCTGGCGTGCATGGCCTCGGATCCGGTGCCAGCACATGGCCAGCATCCTGCGGGGCCACCTGTTCCCCGATCCCAGGCATGCATGGCGTGGGAACCCGGGCTTGGCCATCCTCGTCCTCCAGCGGTGCCAACTGGGCAGTCCCCATAGGCATGCATGGCCTGGTGGCATGCATTGGGCTGCCCTCCCCACCTAACAAGCTGATCTGAAAAGTCTCCCATGCTTCTACTTGTCCTATTCCATCTGAAACCGTGCAGGAGAACGACAGCAGCTGCACAGCTGCACAAACCCCAACCGTATCCTGCTCCTCCATGATCCGGTCCTGCAGTGGGATTTGCAATCCACCAATTCGGACCGAGTCCACCAAACTCTGCCCAGCAGAGGGCAGTAGCCCCGACGTGCCAGGCCCAGCATCCTGCAAAGCACTCTGTCCCATCCCCACGCTTCGTCGCCATCTGGCCAATTGCACCGAGGGAGGGGAACCAACGGTCTGCTGCGCCTCGGCTGGGGCCACACAGGATGCCACCTGCGGACCTGACCAGCTGACGACCCCAGGCCTATCCTCGCCCAAAGGGTGTTCCACCGGACCCACCAAGGAACCCCTGACGCCAGCCCACAGCTGTTGTTCACCGCTGGGTCCATCGAATCGAGCGCAGTTTGAACACACGCGCGCGCGCCCGCCGACGGTGGTGCCGCCGTCGAGGACTCCGCCGTATGCACCGAGCCACCACCGACGTGGCGAGAATGGCCTCCCCCGCCTCTTCCACCAGAGGACCCCCACCCACGGCCATCGTGTGGGTGGGGAAGGAGGCGGCGGCGGCGGGGGCGCCGTCCCGCCATCATCCACCATCACGCCCGTCAGCACCCGGATCTCGATGGGGTACCAGAACGTGCTTGAGCAACGTCCGGCCGCCGACCGTCGTCCATCCGCCTCCAACCAAAGCATGCGCCTTGGCTCATCGATGTAGAGGAGATGCTGAGTGGGAATCCGCCTGGGCCGGTTCGTGCGCAACCAAACCCTGAAATCCGCCATGTCCACCCTGCTTGCAGTATCCTTGTCTACCACGACGACGTAGCCCAGACCACGCAGGATCACACTGGCAGTCCGCCGGCACCAGGCATGCGCCGGCACACCCCGGAGCGAGATCAGGACAAGGTACGGCAAGGACGCCGTCGTCGCCTGGGCTTGCCGAATCCATGGGCGCAGAGAGAGCTCGAACCAGGGCGCCTCCACGTGCCCGGCGCGCACCATGCGCTCCCGAAGAGCACCGTCATGGCAGAGCATGAGGAAATCCTCAGGGAAGAAGCGCCGAATGGACATCTCCGCCGGTCCAATGCCGAACGCGGCATGCAACGCGGCCGCCGCCGCGTCCACATCCACCACCGGCCTGGTGCCGACGACGGTGACCAGCACACCCCGCGCCAGCTCGGCCTCGAGCGACCGCGTATCCTCCGCAGCTTCCAGGAAGCACACCTCCACCTCCTCATCACAGCAGAACTCCGGCCGAGAGTGCTGGCCCTCCAGCTAGTCAAAAGGCGCCGAGAACGCCGGACCTGCAGACCTCCTCACCGACGGTGGCCATGCCGCGGGCGGATCCTACACCACCTGGCTCCACAAAGCACCGCTCCCGGCGGCGGGGGCGGCAGGACCACAGGCGAACGCGAGCGCGGGGGCGAAGTCGGCGATGCCTGGCGCGGGCCATCCGCAACCTGAAGCCGCAGAGCAGGCGGCAGGCGTGGTTGCTGCTCCACCGGAGACGGCTGCGCGGACGAGTGTAGCCCCGCGAGGTGTGGCCAGGCCCATGGCAACGAACGCAGAGCATGGGGTTCGTGCACTCCCTTGAGATCTGCCCATCACTGCCACAGTTGTAGCAGCAGCTGTACAACTCCACCGGGAGCCTGGAGGAGGGAGGAGGGCGAGCCGCCGTCAGGACGTGCCTCCGTCCCTCCCGCCGCCGGCACGGCGGGCACTGGGCGCGAGTCTGCGGCACGCGCGGACGCCGATGCATCTTGATTTGCCATCCACCATGTGCCGGACGCGTTGCCGGAGCGCGAGAGGGTCCCGCCGCGCCGCCTTGCACCACCGGCCCAAAAGGGGTGCCCAGGATCTGGGGGACGATGATGGCGGAGCGAAGCTGCGGCCGCAGCGGCGCGGGGGGAGGAGAGGAACGAGGCTCCACACGGGGCGAAGGAGACATGGGAGCGTCAGATTCCGACGAGAACGAACCAGAGAGGGAGACCCTAGAGGCCATGGCCCCGCGGAGAGGTGGGCGCCGCCGCCGGAGTGGAAGGCGGCTCTTTGGGTGGCTGCCGGCGCCGGAGTGGCCGCCGGCACGGAGCGGAGCGCTAGGGAGAGCGGCTTTCTTCATGATCAATTTCCTTAGTCCTGACGAATTGTGTGTCCTCCTCCATGTATATTTTTATGAAAAGATTTATGGGACACATGGTTGAAGAGAAAAGAAATCTTTCAGTTAAACTAGGAAAGTAAAAAAATGTAAAATATAGTTGTCACATTGTTCAGTACGATCTACTTGAGGTGACTCATGCTCTGGTCAACGCTAGCCACCCTTTCTTCCCACCTTAGGTCCCACTTGGAAGAATGTTATTTATTTTACACTTGTAAGAGCATCTACAGCCGGGAGCCTTAAACCCCCCTCAAATGCTGGGCGGACGGCACAGTCACTGACCCATCAAAGAAAAAAAAACCGACCCAGGCGGGCTCCTCATACTGGCTCTAAACATCGGCCGGGTTGACCGACGCCCTTCGTATCCATCTCAAAATTGGGCCGGATATGGGAGGCCCAGGCGTGATCGGCCACATCCGCCATGTTGGACCAGACAGCCCGACCTCACCCCAAATTGCACGCCCCCAACCTACCTGATTCCACTTGCTCCTCTCCCTCCTTCATGCCGTCTGTCTCCTAGCTCTGCCGCCACCCTTGATCCCCCGCTGATCTGAGCCCTCAGCGTCGCCAACACCGGCACAACAATCCTCTCATCCGTGCTCGCCGTCGCGGACATCGTCACCGGCCGGGATGCCACCGTGGTATGACCGATAACTCTCGGAGTGCACCTTGCCCTCTATGTGTTCGACACATTGTCCGACCAGGTTTTTGTGATGTATTCGTAGGCAAAACGATGGATTTTGATTGTTCGTCCGACAAGGAGTATGGACCCACAGAGCTTGATGAAATGATTCAAAATGAGTTCTTTGATTTGTCGAATTCGGACGAAAAAGACGATACGATCATGCTCATGAGCATGCAATAGGAAATGGGCCGGCAGGTGGAGCACATTCTCAACTTCAAGGGCTCGATCAAAGGGAAAAGAGTTATTAACCGAGATAGGTCTCTGAAGCACGGTTACTCTATAATGACTACTTTACTACGGAACCAACTTTCCTTGATGATCCATGGTTTCATCGACGTCTCCGTATGCGCAAACAATTGTTTTTGCGCGTTGTGGAGGTAGTGTAGTCACATGATGACTACTTCAAACTCACTAGGGATTCTTGCCGACAACTTTCATTAAAATGCACGACTGTTGTGAGGATGCTTGCGCTTGATAGTGTCGTCGATGTCGTTGGTGGGATTACCTGAATGGCGGAGAGCACATGCCTGAAGACCACTGTGAGGTTTTCCCACGCCGTGGTGCAAGTGTTTGGAGTAGAGTATCTGAGAGAACCAAATGTGCAGGATACATAAAACTTTGTTGGGTATTGAAGAGGCAAGAGGTTTTCCAGGTATGCTCGGTTCAATTGATTGCATGCATTGGCAATGGAAAACTGCCCTAAAGGTTTGCGCGGACTGTACCAAGGTCAGACCAAGGAGGTCACGATCATACTAGAAGCAGTGGCATCACATGACTTATGAATTTGGCATTCTTTCTTTGGGATGTGGGATCTCACAACAACATCAATGTGCTTCAGCAATCACCCGTGTTCAGGAGACTTTGCAATGAGGAATTACCACTGTGCAATTATACTGTCAACGGCCGCGACTACAACATGGGGTACTATCTTGTCGATGGTAGCTATCCTTAGTGCAACGTGTTTGTGAAGACCACATCTGAACCCCAAGGCAACAAACAAAGCCACTTTACATTAATGTAGGAAGCAACTTGAAGGATGTGGAGAGGGCACTCAGAGTGCTTCAAGCTCGTTGGAGAATTGTTCGCGGAGCTGCAATGATGTGGAAATCAGAGACTTTGTGGCAGCTGAGGACATGTTGTGTAATTTTGCACAATATGATTGTCGGGGACAAGGGTGATGGGGTAGCCAGAACCAAAGATTTTGAAGTGCATGAAGAACAAGTCCACATCTCGGAAAATCAAGATGCAAATCAGCTTATGAATTTTTTGCATATGCATCAAAATCTTCAAGATCATCAGGTGCACGCGCATATGTGGACCCCCAATGAAAACCAAAGAGCTAATGTTTGAATTGTGTACTTCAAATAAATTTTAAAGTTTGAACTATGTAGTTTCGGTACAAAGAACTATAATTTACGTTGACATTCACGTGTATGATCGACATGCATGGATTTTCATGAATTTGAGAGTTTGGATTTGAGGTGTGTGTTTGTCCGACGCTGTCTGCGGATGTGCCTACGGGCGTACTGGGGGGCGGATTTGCCAAAGTCCGGCTATAGATACTCTAACCTCTTCCACATGTATTAAACTGGGTGCCCGTATAATCCAGGCGGAAAGGAAACGGAGCATGGGAGGTGTGTATTATTTTTCCAGGTAGAAGGCACAAAACGACCATTTTTTTCCAGGATCTAAACAACCAACCAACCCAGATGCACATAATAATTATCCGCCTGGATGTTTCACACCTGTAATTGTTTGTGAAACACCACACCCTTAATGGGTTTAATGTTCTTCCTCAGTCATGATCACATCATAAAGATCCTCGTCATGAAGATCCGACTTATCTAAGAAATCACCCATGTCACCAAGAGAAGTACACCATGAGATAATGCTGGGGAAGACTGTGCATCGGATGTCTTCGCCATCGAAACAGACCAGGGAGGACGACTGAGGGGGTGGACCAGTCGGTGAGGCGTGAGAATGATCGAGAGATCGGCTAGGGATTGGCGAGGGAATAAGCCGGGTGGTAGAGACGCAGCGGTGACAGGATCGCCGAGAGGAAACGTAACCCTAGCCGCTGCTTGGGAAAAGCCTCTTCGGCTTTGTTTCTGGCTTACTAATTGATATGGTCAAGCGGGCTTAACGACCGTTGACCTTTGATCAAGAAACAAATGTACTAATATGCCATCCAAAAAAGAAAACGAAACCCAAAAAAACTGAAATTTGCCATCCAAATAAAAAATTGCCATGTTTAACAACTAAAGTTGTCATCCTCATATGCATGGTGTTTAAGGTGAGGCAAAACATAAAGGCTAAACAATTGTATTGTGTTTTCTTTTCGTTCTCGTGTTCTACTGTTCTAGCAACAAGAATGATCATTCCAAGTTACAAGTTGGCCGTGTCCGAACCCTGCCGTGCGGGTTCATGTGCGACTCAGCTCCGCAACAAGGCAGTTAGCCGTAACGTCTGGCTACACGCCGGCCGGCGGGCGGCGGCGTTCGTACAGCGGCCAACTGTGCACTGTAATCAGCAACTTTTTTTTGAAAAGTTTCGGCGAGCATATGCCCGAATCGTGCGCGGAATCATGAGGCTCACTTTTGCATGTGATATTGTAGGGCGCACCATCACTTCGATCAGTTCAGCTCGGCCATCACGGTACGTACCTAGCTATACCAGCGGTGGCCATGCATGTAGCAGCTTTTCCCTTACCACGCAGTTGACGCATGACTGTTCATGGTAGTATTATTTTGGCAGGGTTTCCATCGTTGGCACAGTGACGCGTTTCTCTGAGATGTCCGCTTAGACGTGTCACATGCGTGTCTTCTTGTTTTGAACTTCCAAACTATCTCATCAACAAACCTAGCTAGAAACAGTTTTCACAGAGGTTTGATTGATTTTTCACCAGCTCGCAGACATCATTAGGCCAACTCTACCACGCGACCTTATCCTGTCCGTCATGTTCGTTTGAAGTAAAACGGACAAACCAAACGGCCTAGCGGCAAACCTTATTTTGCTTTTTCGTTCGTTTCGTGTCTGTTTTACCCCATCCCTGTACCAAAGTTGATCTCGTTTTGGGGCAAAAGCGGACACGAGCCGGACGTTTTCTGCATCCCTTCTGTCCGCTGTGTCCGTCTGCACATGGGTCTGTCCCACCTGTCATTGAAACCTGAGGGACCCACCCACCCACCCATCCCTTCTCTCTCCTTTATTTCCACTATTCATTGCACACCGCGTCGACGGCCGCCGGAGCAGGGCATGGGCACGGCCTCCCCGCGGGCGGGCCAACCAATGCCAGCCTCCCGACCACGGCAGCCGTGACTAGCAGACGGCGAGCACGCAGGGCTGCGGCAGACGGGCGTGCGCGCGACGAGCT
>NC_057812.1:130839866-130869048 GCF_018294505.1 Triticum aestivum | reverse complement strand
GGAGTTGGCCGCGGCGCGGGCGAGGGCGCGACGGTGGGCGGCGAGGCGGGCGCGCGGAGCGAGAGCGCGAGCTCGCTGACGGGTGAGGCGCGCGACCGAGACAGACAGTTTGAGATCGGTCAGTGCGTTGGGCGCCTCCAACTCTACCGAGACGTCCATGTCCGTTTTACCACTCATTGCCACTCCAAACGGACAGAATCCAGACAAAACAGATGTCCGTTTAGGGCCGTGCGGTGGAGTTGGCCTTACGCTTTTTGCTACGCCGCACGGTGGTGGTACGTGGAATGTAGCTCCTCCCTTTTTTTTCTTTGAAAAGGAATCGCCTTATCCAGCTATCCTAGCATCGTCATCGTAACCATGCTATATAGGAGTATTGCTATCCTTCACACGACCACAAGTGTTGGCCTGACTGTGATATTTTTTTACTCTCTTCTCCTCCTTTGAAAATGATAGTACAATCTTGGCCTCTTTTGGTTCATAGGATAGAATTATCATAGGAATAGAAATTTTATAGGAAATGAGATGACATGTATCTTAAATCCTATGAGTAGGAATAGAAAACGAGATGTCATTTGGTTGACATCAAATGAATTTTTTCATTAAGTCTAGGCTTATTTTTATTTTCCTATGAAATGTGAAGGATGAGAACCAATTCTATGTAGGAATAGGAATCTATTCCTATGAATCAAAGGGCTCTAAAAAAATTATAGAAATCTTATCCTCTAAAATTTCTATGAAATTACTCCAAACCAAAAGAAGGCCTTATCTATCACGAGACAAGGGCCTCGGTGGTGGGAGGGTGCTGCCGTCTCCACCCCCGTGCGCTCGCCGTTCCGTTCGTACGCCTTCCTCTTTCCCGCCGACGAACGACGCTCTAGTGTTCCCAAACGATGTGAATGATGACGAGCCGGGACTATGGTAAATTCGCCCGTACCCTACGCAAGGGAATATTCTCATGGATTTGAAACTTGAGCGAAGACGACGAAGGGAAAATGGGAGCTGTGTGGCGACGGATCTATCTACCCTGTGCAATAATTGTAGAAGGTGCGCCACTGTATTATTACTGCCACCGTACGGCAACGCCTCCAGACCCCCTCCCACACCCTGCCACTCTGTCGACGCGTACTCGCTCTGCCCACTGTCAAGTCTACACGAGTACTCCCTCCGTCCGCCTCCGCAGCGATCCACCGAGTATGGCCCGTTGACAGTCATTGCAGTCGTCATTTGAAATAGGGAATCAAAAGTGCCAAATTGGAAGATTCTTGCTGCCGGGTGATGTAGTAATTTTCCTTGGCATGATTGTGCGCATATCGTTTTTTCTTGGTGTGCCACATTGTTGAGAACAATCACGGTACTCAACACACATCTCTTCTTGTATTACCTCTGTTTCTTTTTACTCCGCATATAAGATTTAGTCAAAGTTGAACTACACAAAATTTGACCAAATTTATGTAAAAAAATATGAACATCTACAATACTAAAACTATATAGTATGAAAATACGTTTCATGATGCATCTGATAATATTGATTTCATATTGTGATTGTTTTCATGTCTTAATATAAAATTAGTCAAATTCTACAAAGCTTGACTTTGACCAAACCTTATATGCGGACTAAAAAGAAACAGAGGGAGTACTTTGTCCTTGTGTGACTTGGTGGGAGGACACCAAATAAATTAGGCTTGCAATCAGATCACAATAAATCCGACGTCAGATATATAGTGATTTGGAGCGAACGCGGTCTCCGCCGTCCGTTCATTTGTCACGGATCACGCGGAAACCTAACACCATGTTATTGCATAGGAAATCGTTCACGTTGTGTCGGAACGAAACAACGGTAGGCACACCTTTTCTTTTCTTTTTCCTGACCCGTTCACCCTCACTCTAGTTCGCTCTCATTCTCCCCCTCCCACTTTCCTCTTCTCATCGGCCCGTCGACCACCATCTCATTGGCGATTCCCAACAACGACGTTGATGCTGCGATAGTGGCATCCCACCGATCCAGGCAATTACATGTGTTTACCGACGCTTCTTCACACACGCGGTGCGGAGTGGAGGAAGGGTGGGCTCGGGGCGGTAGTGGCACGTAGCGTGTGGGAGAGGGGGTTGCCGCAGATGCGTTGCATGGGAGGGTGCGGTGGTGCATCGGCCTGACGCGGTGGTGCAGGCGTTGAGGGCGGTGCATCATCGACGAGCAGAAGTAGGAGTTCTGGCGCCTCTTCCTCGCGCTTGTCTTCTGGCGTCTCTAAAGGTACGATAAGTTGTACCTTTGAGCTAGCGAATGCCTCCTCATTGAACTGCTAACGGAAAAGGAATGATGACGATTCACCATTTTCTACTTCTGCTTCCATTAGTGTTGATTGTCGCTGATCCATGGTAGTTTAGTGCGATTGATTTGGATTTGGTTGATAATTTGATTGCTCGTGCCATTTTATAGTAGTGTAGAAACAGAGCAAATTATCATCAATTGGCAAATTAATAATCTTTTATAGCTGCCATCGTTTTTTAGTAAATAGTTGTCATGGCAATTGCTATGAATTTTCATCGACCCTCGCAATTTGCTTCTCATTTTTAGAGCTTGTTTTGCCATGTCAATGCACCATGTTCCCTAAATTTGCCATGTATTAGAGATCTCTATTTTTCCCATGAAAAATGATCTCAAATTTGTACCATTTCTTCTACATTTCTCATGAATTAGACATTATTTAATTTCATATACCATGGTAAATTAAAAGGAATTAGAGATCGTTTGCCATGTCAATGTACTATTACGATCTCTAACTTTTTAGCATTTTGGACTCAGTTTTCTTGAGAGTGATTGGTTGGGATTAGTTGACTAGTTGATTGTTGCTGCTATTTTATAATATTTCAGAAACAGAACAAATTATACATCATCGGGTGCGTACGGGAATGAATTTTCGTCAAAAACAACGTGACGAGAGACAATAATGCAACGATATTGGAGGTCGTAGCAGCGGTAGCCCTTGTGCTTGAGGGGATACCCAAGAAAAATGCAACAGGAGGAGCGAGGATAAAGATTATGCGGTGTGGTTGCATACGTGTTGGGATAGCACAAGTACCCAAACACTCGAAGATGGTCGTAGGTGGGGCGGAGGCCATGGAGTTGGAAGTAGGGACTGTGGCTGCTGATGGCACGAGAGGGGCGGCGATTGAGAAGATAAGTGGCTGTGTGGAGGGCCTCGACCTAAAACTGGGGAGAGGGAGGGTGTTGGGGAACGCAGTATTTCAAAAAAATTCCTACGATCACGCAAGATCTATCTTGGAGATGCATAGCAACGAGAGGGGAGAGTGTGTCTACGTACCCTCGTAGAATGAAAGCCGAAGCGTTTTGTAACGCGGTTGATGTAGTCGAACGTCTTCGCGATCCAACCGATCAAGTACCGAACACACGACACCTCCGCGATCTGCACACGTTCAGCTCGGTGACGTCCCTCATACTCTTGATCCAGCTGAGGCCGAGGGTGAGTTCCGTCAGCACGACGGTGTCTTGATGGTGATGATGAAGTTACCGACGCAGTGCTTCGCCTAAGCACTACGACATTATGACCGAGGTATAAAACTGTGGAGGGGGGCACCACACACGGCTAAAGATCAACTTGTGTCTCTATGGGGTGCCCCCCTCCCCGTATATAAAGGAGGGGAGGAAGAGGCCAGCCGGCCACAAGGGGCGCGCCCAGGGGGGGGGATCCTACTCCAAGTAGGAATCACCCCCCCTTTTCTAGTCCAAGTAGGAGAAGAAGGAAGGAGAGGGAGAGAGAGAGAGAGAGGGAAAGAGGGGTCGCGCCCCCCTCCCCTAGTCCTATTCGGACTCCCCTTGGGGGGGGGGCGCCACCTCCTGGCTGCTGCCCTCTCTCTCCCCTAAGGCCCACTAAGGCCAATTACTTCCTGGGGGGTTCCGGTAATCCCTCCGGCACTCCGGCTTTATCCGAAACCACCCGGAACACTTCTAGTGCCCGAATGTAACCTTCCAATATATCAATCTTTATGTCTCAACCATTTCGAGAGTCCTCGTCATGTCCATGATCTCATCCAGGACTCTAAACAATCTTCGGTACATCAAATCACATAACTCATAATACAAATTGTCATCAAACGTTAAGCGTGCGGACCCTACTGGTTCGAGAACTATGTAGACATGACCGAGACACATCTCCGGTCAATAACCAATAGCGGAACCTGAATGCTCATATTAGCTCCTACATATTCTACGAATATCTTTATCGGACAAAGCGCATAACAACATACGTTGTTCCCTTTGTCATCGGTATGTTACTTGCCCGAGATTTGATCGTCGGTATCCTCATACCTAGTTCAATCTCGTTACCGGCAAGTCTCTTTACTCATTCCGTAATGCATCATCCCGCAATCTAAAAGATTTCTAGAAGCAAAATTCAATCTAGCATAAAAATTCTGTATAATCATCCATAAATTCAAATCATGTGTAAGGCAATTACGTATCATTAATTTCATCCTCTCCCAAGCTTGTGCAACATGCTCATCATCATGTTGCTTAAAATTCATAATATCGTTTCTAAGAGAGATGATCTTAGCGGGAGGAAAATACTTAGAGATAAAAGCATCTTTGCACTTATTCCATGAATCAATACTATTTTTAGGCAAAGAAGAAAACCAAGTTTTAGCACGATCTCTAAGTGAAAACGGAAATAGCTTCAATTTAACAATATCATTATCCACATCTTTCTTCTTTTGCATATCGCAAAGTCAACAAAGTTGTTTAGATGGGTAGCGACATCTTCACTAGGAAGGCTGGAAAATTGATCTTTCATGACAAGATTCAACAAAGCAACATTAATTTCACAAGATTCAGCATCGGTAAAGGGAGCAATCGGAGTGCTAATAAAATCATTGTTGTTGGTATTAGAAAAGTCACATAATTTAGTATTATCTTGAGCCATCATGACAAACAATTAATCCAACACACAGGCAAACAAGAAGCAAGCGAAAAGAGGCGAACGAAAAAGGGCGAATAAAACGGCAAAGGTGAAGTGGGGGAGAGGAAAACGAGAGGCGAATGGCAAATAATGTAATGCGAGGGAGAAGAGTTTGTGATGGGTCTTGGTATGTCTTGACTTGAGCATAGATCTCCCAGTCAACAACGCCAGAAATCCTTCTTGCTACCTCTTGAGCATGCATTTGTTTTCCCTTGAAGAGGAAAGGGTGATGTGGCAAAGTAGTGTAAGTATTTCCCTCAGTTTTTGAGAACGAAGGTATCAATCCAGTAGGAGACTACACGCAAGTTGCCTAGTACTTGCACAAACAATCAAGAACCTTGCAACCAACGCGCTAAATGGGTTATCAATCCCTTCACGACCACTTGCAAAAGTGAGATCTGATAAAGATAATAAGATAAATATTTTTGGTATTTTTGTTGTATAGATTGGAAAAATAAAGATTGCAAGAAAAATAGTAAACTAGAATTATAGATCGGAAACTTATATGATGTAAAGTAGACCCGGGGGCCATAGGTTTCACTAGTGGATTCTCTCATGATAGCATATATTACGATGGGTGAACAAATTACTGCCGAGCAATTGATAGAAAAGCGCATAGTTATGATGATATCTAAGGCAATGATGATGAATATAGGCATCATGTCCGTGTGAAGTAGACCGAAACGATTCTGGATCTATTACTATTACTCTACACATCGACCGCTATCCAGCATGCATCTAGAGTATTAAGTTCATAAGAATAGAGTAACACATTAGGCAAGATGACATGATGTAGAGGGATAAACTCAAGCAATATGATATAAACCCCATATTTTTATCTTCGATGGCAACAATACAATACGTGCCTTGCTGCCCCTGCTGTCACTGGAAAAGGACACCGCAAGATTGAACCCAAAACTAAGCACTTCTCCCATTGTAACTCCAGGGGGGTAGGCGCGCCCCCACCCTCGTGGAAGCTTCGCAGACTTCGCAGACATGTACTCCAAGTCTCCTTTGTTGCGTTTGTTCCAATAAAGATCCTCGCGAAGTTCCGTTCCATTTGGATTTCGTTTGATATTCCTTTCCCGCGAAACACTGAAATAGGCAAAAAACAACAATTTGCACTGGGCCTTCGGTTAATAGGTTAGTCCAAAAAATAATATAAAAGTGCATATTAAAGCCCATTAAACATTCAAAACAGATAATATAATAGCATGGAACAATAAAAAATTATAGATACGTTGGAGACGTATCAGGCCACGGCCGCCCTAGTCACTGCGGCCCCGTCACCCTAGCGGGAGCTTGGCGGCGGCCCTGTTGCTGTCCGTGGCCCCGGTCAGGGACACGTTCCTGAGAGCGATCCACCCGATCACCCGGGCGTGGAGCAGAGCCGCCCGTGGGAGAGGAGCCAGAAGCACCGCTGGAGCCACTGGGAAGAGCATCGGTCCCGTGCACCACCATAACGGTGGCGCTGGACTCGGAGGAACGTTGCGTGAGGTTCTCCTCGGCAAGCTTGACTTGTTAGAAGACAACCTCGAAGGGTGGGAGGGGAACGGTGTCGCCCAGCACGACCCAGATGGTGTCGAGGCGTTGGTCGAGGCCATGGAGAAACAGAGTGGTGAGGTCGATCTCGGTCACCGCATGATCTATGTCGGCGAGGCCATCAGTGAGCAACTTCATGCGACACACATACTCATCCACACAGAGATCTCCCTGTTTAAGATTGCGATATTGGCGATTGAGGATCATGTAGCAAGCGGCGCGATCTGCGAGGAAGTAATGTTGGATCCGAGTCCAGAGGGCGTGGATGGTGGTAGCGCCGATCACATGATCAACGATCGAGTCTGCGAGGGTGGAGTACATCCAGAGAACAACATGTGCGTCGAGCTCAAGATAGTGGGCGTCGGCGTTGGGTGGTGGGGGATGCTGAATGAGGAAGGTGACGCCATGGCGGAGGAGCACCATGAGGAAGAAGCTTTTCCACTTGCGGTAGTTGTGTTGGGCAGGATCCAAGAGGAACTTGACATGGTTGGAGATGCTGTTGGGGAACACAGTATTTTTTTTAAAAATCCTACGAACATGCAAGATCTATCTAGGAGATGCATAGCAATGAGAGGGGAGAGTGTGTCTACGTACCCTCATAGACCGAAAGCGGAAGCGTTTAGTAACGCGGTTGATGTAGAATAACGTCTTCGCAATCCAACCGATCCAAGTAACGCACGGCACCTCCGTGATCTGCACACGTTCAGGTCGGTGACGTCACTCGAACTCTTGATCTGGTTGGGGCCGAGGGAGAGTTTCGTCAGCACAGTGGCATGGTGACGGTGATGATGAAGTTACCGACGCAGGGATTCGCCTAAGCATTACGACGATATGACCAAGGTGGAAAACTGTGGAGGGGGGCACCGCACACGGCTAAGACAAATCTTGGAGTGCCTTTGGGGTGCCCCCTGCCCACGTATATAAAGGAGGGGGGAAGAGGAGGCCGGCCTAGGAGGGACGCGCCTATAGGGGAAGTCCAACTAGGATTCCCAATCCTAGTTGGAGTCCCCTTCCTTTTTCAAGAGGGGGGGACGGAAGGAGCAGGAGAGGGAGAAGGAAAGAGAGGGGGCGGCGCCCCCTCCCTAGTACAATTCAGACTTGCCATGGGGGGGGGGGGCGCAGCCACCCCTTAAGGCACTTCTCTCCTTTCCGGTATGGCCAATTAAGGCCCACTACATCCCCCTGCGAATTCCCGTAACTCTCCGATACTCCGAAAAATACTTGAATCACTCGGAACCTTTCCGATGTCCGAATATAGCCTTCCAATATATCAATCTTTACGTCTCGACCATTTCGAGACTCCTCGTCATGTCCATGATCTCATACGGGACTCCGAACAACCTTCGGTACATCAAATCACATAACTCATAATACAAATCGTCATCGAACGTTAAGCGTGTGGACCCTACGGGTTCGAGAACTATGTAGACATGACCGAGACACATCTCAGGTCAATAAACAATAGCGGAACCTGGATGCTCATATTGGCTCCTACATATTCTACGAAGATCTTTATCGGTCAAACCGCATAACAACATACGTTGTTCCCTTTGTCATCGGTATGCTACTTGCCCGAGATTCGATCGTTGGTATCATCATACCTAGTTCAACCTCGTTACCGGCAAGTCTGTTTACTCGTTTCGTAATGTATCATCCCGCAACTAACTCATTAGTCACATTGCTTGCAAGGCTTATAGTGATGTGCATTACCGAGAGGGCCCAGAGATACCTCTCCGACAATCGGAGTGACAAATCCTAATCTTGATCTATGCCAACTCAACAAACACGATCGGAGACACCTATAGAGCATCTTTATAGTCACCCAGTTATGTTGTGATGTTTGATAGCACACAGTGTGTTCCTCCGGTATTCAGGAGTGGCATAATCTCATAGTCATAGGAGCATGTATAAGTCATGAAGAAAGCAATAGCAATAAAACTAAACGATCATAGTGCTAAGCTAATGGATGGGCCTTGTCCATCACATCATTCCCTAATGATGTGATCCCGTTCATCAAATGACAACACATGTCCATGGCTAGGAAACTTAACCATCTTTGATTAACGAGCTAGTCAAGTAGAGGCATACTAGGGACACTCTGTTTGTCTATGTATTCACAGATGTACTAAGTTTCCGGTTAATACAATTCTAGCATGAATAATAAACATTTATCATGATATAAGGAAATATAAATAACAACTTTATTATTGCCTCTAGGGCATATTTCCTTCAGAGGGGTGAGATTAGCTTGGAGAAGGAGGGTGTGAACAACATCGTTGGTGGTGCGGAGTAGGCGCTCGGCTTTATTGTTTTAGGGGGAAGTGTGGGGAGATGAGCAGCGATAGATCATACCGTTGGTGGAGAAGAAGGTGCGAAGAGTGTGATTGATGAACTCGCCTCCGTTATCGCATTGCAATGCCTTGATGACTACATTATATTGGGTTTTGACATAAGAAATAAGTGTGGTGGAGGTGTCTGATTTGTTGTGTAGAGGGAACGACCACGAGAAATGGGAGTAGTCATCGAGTATAATTAAATATATTGATAACCGGAAAAGCTCACAACCGGAGAGGTCCACAAATCACAATAAATTAAATTCAAAGGGAGCATAAGTGCGGCTAGTAGATGAAGAAAAGGGTAAGCGTTCTTGGCGTCCAAGTTGACATGCATCACATGGCATGTGAGTAGAATTATTACATGGAACAAGAAAATCATGCGCTATGGAATGAAAAGTTTGAGCACTAGGATGGTGATGACCCACAAGTATAGGGGATCTGTCGTTGTTCTTTCAATAAGTAAGAGTGTCGAACCCAACGAGGAGCATAAGGAAATGATAAGCAGTTTTCAGTAAGGTATTCTCTGCAAGCACTGAAATTATCGGTAATAGATAGTTTTGTGATAAGGTAATTTGTAACGGGTAACAAGTAATAAAAGTAAATAAAGTGCAGCAAGATGGCCCAATCCTTTTTGTAGCAAAGGACAAGCCTGGACAAACTCTTATATAAAGGAACACGCTCCCGAGGACACATGGGAATTATCGTCAAGCTAGTTTTCATCACGTTCATATGATTCGCGTTCGGTACTTTGATAATTTGATATGTGGGTGGACCGGTGCTTGGGTACTGCCCTTCCCTGGACAAGCATCCCACTTATGATTAACCCCTCTTGCAAGCATCCGCAACTACAAAAGAAGTATTAAGGTCAACCTAACCGTAGCATGAAACATATGGATCCAAATCAGCCCCTTACGAAGCAACGGATAAACTAGAGTTTAAGCTTCTGTCACTCTAGCAACCCATCATCTACTTATTACTTCCCAATGTATTCCTATAGGCCCAAACAATGGTGAAGTGTCATGTAGTCGACGTTCACATGACACCACTAGAGGAGAGACAACATACATCTCATCAAAATATCGAACGAATACCAAATTCACATGACTACTTATAGCAAGACTTCTCCCGTGTCCTCAGGAACAAATGTAACTACTCACAAATAATATTCATGTTCATAATCAAAGGGGTATAAATATGCATAGAGGATCTGAACATATGATCTTCCACCAAATAAACCAACTAGCATCAACTACAAGGAGTAATCGACACTACTAGCAACCCACATGTACCAATCTGAGGTTTTGAGACAAAGATTGGATACAAGAGATGAACTAGGGTTTGAGATGAGATGGTGTTGGTGAAGATGTTGATGGAGATTGACCGTCTCCCGACGAGAGGATTGGTGGTGATGATGATGGTGATGATTTTCCCCCTCCCGGAGGGAAGATTCCCCGGCAGAACAACTCTGCCGGAGCCCTAGATTGGTTCCGCCAAGGTTCCGCCTCGTGGCAGCGGAGTTTCATCCCGAAAGCCTGCTTATGATTTTTTCCAGGGCAAAAGACCTCATATAGCAGAAGATGGGCACCGGAGGCCTGCCAGGGGGCCCACGAGGCAGGGGGCGCGCCCCCACCCTCGTGGATGGTGGGTGGCCCCCCTATGATACTTCCTTCGCCCAATATTTTTTATACATTCTGAAATGTGCTCCCGTGAAGTTTCAAGACTTTTGGAGTTGTGCAGAATATGTCTCTAATATTTGCTCGTTTTCCAGCCCAAAATTCCAGCTGCCGGCATTCCCCCTCTTCATGTAAACTTCGTAAAATAAGAGAGAATAGGCATAATATCGTGACATAATGTGTAATAAAAACCCATAATGCAATAAATATCGATATAAAAGCATGATGAAAAATGGACGTATCAACTCCCCCAAGCTTAGACCTCGCTTGTCCTCAAGCGTAAGCCGGTATCGAAAAATATGTCCACATATTTAGAGATAGAGGTGTCGATAAAATAAAATACGGACATGAGGGCATCATGATCATTCTTATAACAGCAACATATATGTATATATATATATTGTCATATGATCTCTTATGCTAAAGTAACAATTCATTCACAGTTTCAAGTATGATTCATAAACTTCATTGAAAACTAACAAACTATAATCTCAGTCATTGAAGCAATTGCAATTTATCATAACATCGGAAAGAGTCAATATAAGAGCTTTTCAGCAAGTCCACATACTGAACTATCATTTAGTCTTTCAAAATTGCTAACACTCATGCAATATTTATGGGTATGAAGTTTTAATCGGACATAGAGAAAGATAGGGGCTTATAGTATTGCCTCCCAACCTTTTACCTCAAGGGTAATGTCAACAATAATATTTCATGAAAACTAACATCTAATTAGCTATATATCAGGATCTTTCCAACACATTGTGCTTGCCAAAAGGATAAAATGTAAAAGGGAAAGGTGAAGATCACCATGACTCTTGTATGAAGTATAAGACAATAATAAAAGATAAGCCCTTCACAGAGGGAAGCAGAGGTTGTCATGTGCTTTTATGGTTGGATGCACGAAATCTTAATGCAAAAGAACGTCACTTTATATTGCCACTTGTGATATGGGCCTTTATTATGCTGTCCGTCGCTTTTATTTCTTCCACATCACAAGATCGTATAAAGCTTATTTTCTCCACACTAATAAATCATACATATTTAGAGAGCAATTTTTATTGCTTGCAACAATGACAACTTACTTGAAGGATCTTACTCAATCCATAGGTAGATATGGTGGACTCTCATGGCAAAACTGGGTTTAAGGATATTTGGAAGCACAAGTAGTATCTATACTTGGTGCAAAGAATTTGTCTAGCATGAGAGGGAAAGGCAAGCTCAACATGTTGGATGATCCATGGCAATATAATTTATTTCGGATGTAAGAAAACATAACCCATTACGTTGTCTTCCTTGTCCAACATCAACTCTTTACCATGTCATATTTTAACGAGTGCTCACAATCATAAAAGATGTCCGAGATAGTATATTTGTATGTGAAAACCTCTCTTTCTTTATTACTTCCTATTAATTGCAACGATGACCAAAATTATGTCTATCAACACTCAACAACTTTTATTCATCACACTCTTTATATGTGAAGTCATTACTCTCCGTAAGATCCGTATGATCTCTTTAATTCTTTTTATTCTTTCTCTTCCTTTTTTATATTTATTCCCTCAAGATCATAGCAAGATGGACAAGCCCTTGACTCAACACTAATCTTTATTATATAGCTCACGGACTCGATTACATAGAAGGATCATAAAGGAAAACTCAAAAATATATCATACTAAAACTTTATTCTACTAGATCAAGATATTACCAAAAGGATCGAACTAAGAAAAATGGTAAAGATAAAAGTGTGATGGTGATACGATACCGGGCACTCCCCCAAGCTTGGCAGTTGCCAAGGGGAGTGCCCATACCCATGTGTTTATGTCTCCTTCCTCGGAGGTGGTGATGATGGAGTTGTTGATGATGTAGGCTTGTCATCCATCTTCTAGGGCATAGGATCACCATGATAGAAAGAGGATCGAGTCTCCAGGATCCTCAAATCTGCAGCCAAACTCATCCTCTTGAATCTATATTCATACTCACAGATTTGGTTTTGCAGATCATAGATATGGGCTTGGAGATGCTCGATTTTCTCGTGAAGCTTGAAGATGGTCTCCCCGATGTTCATGGCATCTTGCTTGGTGTTGTTGGTGAACTCCGTGATCATTATGTGGTTGGCGTTGAGTCCACGCTCCACCATCTCCTAGCACTTGAAAACTTGTTGCTTCATTGCCTTGAGTCTTGTCTCCACGCTTCCGGTCCTCCTTGGTCCCTCAACATCACGGATGTGCAGCAACCCCTCACGCATCTAAATGGTTTGAGGGTGTTGCAGCACCTCCGCGAGGTAGGGGTTGATGACCTTCTCGAAGAACTTGTCCTTGGGGGCACTTGGAGATGTCATGATGATCTAGATCTGTCAGAAAAATAGCTCGAAACAAAGACAGAAGGTATTTGCGTGATACGGCGGTCAAAACCTTCGGGGGATTATATAATGAATTTTTACCGACCAAAAAAAGTATCGTGCAAGAAAACAGAGTCCGGAGAGCACACGAGGTGCCCACGAGGTAGGGGGCGCGCCCTCCACCCCCGTGGACGCCTTGTGTCCTTCCCGGACTGCTTCGTATTTTCCTATTTTCTTAAATATTCCAAAACAGAGAAAAAAAAATGCTATTAGAACTATTTTGGAGTCTGTTTACTTACCGTACCTCATATCTCTTCCTTTTCGGAGTCTGAAACGTTCTGAAAAGTGTCCTTTATGTATTCCTCAGGGGTTATAGTTTCAATAACATTAGTTTCAACATATAGGATTACCTGAGATATAATGTTTGATTCTTTGACCGTTCACCACCCTCGGATTTGTGCCTTCAAAGTTGTTGATTTTTATGGCACCGGAACGATAGACCTCCTCGATAATGTAAGGACCTTCCCATTTTGAGAGGAGTTTGCCTGCAAAAAATCTTAAACGAGAGTTGTATAACAATACATAATCACCTACATTAAACTCACATTTTTGTATCCTTTTTTCATGCCATCTTTTAACTTTTTCTTTAAATAGTTTGGCATTCGCATAAGCCTGGGTTCTCCATTCATCAAGTGAGCTAATGTGGAAAAGCCTCTTCTCGCCGGCAAGTTTGAAATCATAATTGAGCTCTTTAATGTCCCAATATGACTTATGTTCTAGTTCGAGAGGTAAGTGACATGCTTTTCCATAAACCCTTTTATACGGAGACATACCCATAGGATTTTTATATGCAGTTCTATAAGCCCATAATGCATCATCAAGTTTCTTGGACCAATTCTTTCTAGATCTATAAACAGTCTTTTGCAAAATTAATTTAAGCTCTCTATTACTTAGTTCTACTTGACCACTAGACTGTGGATGATATGGAGATGCAATTCTATGATTAACATTATACTTAGCAAGCATCTTACGAGAAGTACCATGAATAAGATGTGAACCACCATCAGTCATTAAGTATCTAGGGAGTCCAAACCTCAAAAAAATAACTTCTTTAAGCATCTTAATAGAGGTGTTATGATCAGCACTACTAGTTGGAATAGCTTCTACCCACTTAGTAACGTAATCAATAGCAACTAAAATATGTGTATACCCATTAGAGGAAGGAAACGGTCCCACATAATCAAAGCCCCAAACATCAAATGGTTCAATAACAAGTGAATAATTCATAGGCATTTCTTAACGTCTACTAATATTACCAATTCTTTGACAATCATCACAAGACAAGACAAACTTACGGGCATCCTTGAAGAGAGTAGGCCAATAAAAACCGAAATGCAATACCTTATGTGCAGTTCTGTCTCCAGCATGGTGTCCTCCATAAGCCTCGGAATGACAGTTGCGTGGGATCTGTTCCTGTTCATGCTCAGGTACACAACGTCTAATAATACTATCTATTCCTTCTTTATAAAGGTGTGGGTCATCCCAGAAGTAATGTCTTAAATCATAGAAAAACTTTTTCTTTTGTTGGTATGTGAAACTAGGTGGTAGAAATTTAGCAACAATATAATTAGCATAATCAGCATACCATGGAGCAGTACGAGAAGCATTTATGACATTTAATTGTTCATCAGGAAAGCTATCATCAATAGGTAGTGGGTCATCAAGAACATTCTCTAACCTAGATAAGTTGTCTCCAACGGGCTTCTCAGCTCCCTTTCTATCGATAATATGCAAATGAAATTCTTGTAGTAAGAGAACCCATCTAATAAGTCTAGGTTTAGCATCTTTCTTTTCCATAAGATATTTAATAGCAGCATGATCGGTGTGAACAGTTACTTTAGAATCAACAATATAAGGTCTAAACTTATCACAAGCAAATACAACTGCTAAAAATTCTTTTTTAGTAGTAGCATAATTTCTCTAGGCACTGTCTTACTAGCATATTGGATAACATTTAATTTCTTATCAACTCTTTGTCCTAGAACAACCCCTACAACATAATCACTAGCATCACACATAATTTCAAAGGGTAAATTCCAATCAGGTGGCTGAACAATAGGTGCAAAAATCAAGGCTTTCTTAAGTATTTCAAATGCTTCTACACAATCATCATCAAATACAAAAGGAACATCTTTTTGTAAGAGATTAGTCAGAGGCCTAGAAATTTTAGAGAAGTCCTTAATGAACCTCCCATAAAAACCGGCATGACCAAGGAAACTTCTTATACCTTTAATGTCCATAGGACACAACATCTTTTCAATAGCATCAACTTTAGCTTTATCAACTTCAATACCTCTTTCAGAAATTTTATTCCCCAAGACAATACCTTCATTAACCATAAAGTGACACTTCTCCCAATTCAAGAAAGATTAGTTTCTTCACATCTCTGCAAAACTCAATCAAGGTTGCTTAAGCAATCATCAAAACAAGTTCTATAAACGAAGAAATGATCCATGAAAACCTCAACAATCTTTTCACAAAAGTCAGAGAATATAGGTGCATTGCATAAACCAAAAGGCATGCATCTATAAGCAAAGGTACCAAAAGGGCAAGTAAAGGTTGTGTTTTCTTGATCCTCTTTTGACACAAGTATTTGAGAGAAACCAGAATAACCATCTAGAAAGCAAAAATGTGTATGTTTGGATAATCTTTCTAGCATTTGATCAATAAAAGGTAATGGGTAATGATCCTTTTTAGTAGCTTTATTTAATTTGCGGAAATCAATTACCATTATGTAACCTGTAACAATTCTCTGTGGGATCAATTCATCTTTATTATTAGGAACAACAGTAATACCTCCATTTTAGGGACACAATGGACAAGACTTACCCACTGACTATCAGCAACGGGATAAATTATACCTGCCTCAAGAAGCTTTAGTATTTCTTTTCTTACCACTTCCTTCATATTAGGATTTAACCGTCGTTGGTGATCAACAACTGGTTTAGCGTATTTCTCCAATTTTATTCTGTGCTGGCATAGAGTGGGACTAATGCCCTTAAGATCATCAAGAGTATATCCAATAGCAGCACGATGCTTCTTCAGAGTTTTCAATAATTTCTCTTCTTCATGCTCTAAAAGGTTAGCACTAATAATAACAGGATATATCTTCTTTTCATCAAGATAAGCATATTTAGGAGTATCAGGTAATGGTTTAAGCTCAAACACGGGATCACCCTTGGGTGGAGGAGGATCCCCTAGGATTTCAACAGGCAAGTTATGTTTCAAAATAGGTCCATGTTTAAAGAATACTTCATCCATTTCCCTTCTTTCATTCATAAACATATCATTTTCATGGTCGAGAAAATATTTTTCTAAAGGATCATTAGGAGGCACGTCAATAGAAGCAAGACCAGTAATTTCATCTTTACTAGGCAATTCTTTATCATGGGGTTGTCTACGAAATTTAGCAAAATTAAACTCATGAGACATATCCCCCAAACCAATAGTAACAACATCCTTTTTGTAATCCATCCTAGCATTAACAGTATTCAAGAAGGGTCTACCAAATATAATGGGACAAAAGTTATCTTGTGGGGAACCAAGAACTAGAAAATCAGCAGGATATTTGACTTTCCCACATAAGACTTCAACATCTCTAACAATCCCAACTGGTGAAATACTGTCTCTATTGGCAAGCTTAATTGTAACATCAATTTCGTCTATCTCAGCAGGTGCAATATCATGCATAATTTTTTTTCTATAAGGAATGAGGTATTGCACTTGCACTAGCACCCATATCACATAAGCCATGATAGAAATGATCTCCTATTTTAACAGAAATAACAGGCATGCCTACAACAGGTCTATGTTTGTTTTTAGTGTTAGGTCTTGTTGGGAATATCACTTTCAGGTATGACCCGCCCAGGAGGGGCCGGGTCAACCCTAATGGAGGATTGTTAAGAGAAGCCCAGTAATATTCAAGGTGATAGCTTATTAAGAATTGTAGAAGGCCTAGGCCCAGAGGCGGCTTAAGGCCCAATATTATAAACCGCCATATGTAAAGAAAGACTTGTAAAGAAAGGCATATAAAAGAAGTCACCGAGCCGGACACGTTTTATGAGCCGGCCGGGACTCTGTAGGCCGCCAGGCGTCAACCCGTGTATATAAGGGGATGACCCGGCGGCGGCTTAGGACAAGAAACAACAGATCGATAGCCAAGCTAGCGGATTCGCTCCTTGGTCATTGAAACCTAGCAACACAACATCAACTGGACTAGGCCTTACCTTCACCGTAAGGGGCAGAACCAGTATAAACATCTCGTGTCCTTTATCCCGATTAACCCCTTTAAGCTTCCTAGTTGTGACGTCCCTATGACTAAGTCCTTTCGCTAGGACATCTGCTGTGACAATTCCACGATAGTTGGCGCCCACCGTGGGGCTAGCGCATGGTGGATTTGAGTTCTTGAAGGGCAACTTCGAAGGGCTCAAGGGATACGCTATGGGCCGGATGACCAAGAGTCGTCGTGGCAAGCTCTACATCGACGACGAAGGCTGGGGCCCCGTCGCCGGCTCGATTGAGTACGGGTACCAGGTCCCGTTCGGCGGAATCCAT
Source organism: Triticum aestivum (assembly GCF_018294505.1). Classification (NCBI taxonomy): domain Eukaryota; kingdom Viridiplantae; phylum Streptophyta; class Magnoliopsida; order Poales; family Poaceae; genus Triticum; species Triticum aestivum. The sequence goes on along the minus strand of NC_057812.1, from coordinate 130,851,569 downwards.
GTCTTCATCAGCCAGATCGGCGAGTCAAGCCCTGAGCCGGACATCTACACCAAACTCATCAAGACGGCTCAGCGCACGAGACCCGCTCAGGCTCAACCCGCCGTGCGGCGGGCCTTCGTGGGTTGCATCCATGGAGGGGAATTTTCTGAAGGATCAATAGACGGTGGTGAGACAGTCGCCTGCTCTGACGGCACATCATCCACAGGCGAGGCAGATTCTTTGTATCAACTATAAGATGGTATGCTTGGGGGCTGTTCCGATGGCAGCAGTATTCCGGACCCCTCTGAGCCGCCGAATCGAGCCGGAGTCTTCATGGCTGGCACTCAACCCGGGCAGAATTCTACGGCTGCGGCATCAATAACCACCGGGTCGGCAGTGCTACCTCTTGAGCACTGCGTTGGATTTCCCCGAAGAGGAGAGGATGATGCAGCAAAGTAGCGTAAGTATTTACCTCAGTTTTTGAGAACAAAGGTATTAATCCAGTAGGAGGCCACGCACAAGTCCCTCGTACCTACACAAGAACAATAGCTCAACGCAACAAACGCGCTTAGGGGTTGTCAATCCCTTCACGGTCACTTACAAAAGTGAGATCTGATAGAGATGATAAATAATATTTTTGGTATTTTTGCTATAGAGATGCAAAGTAAAAAGTAAAAGCAAAGCAATAATAAAGTGATGAAGATTGATATGATGAGAAAGAGACCCGGGGGCCGTAGGTTTCACTAGTGGTTTCTCTCAAGAGCATAAGTATTCTACGGTGGGTGAACAAATTACTGTTGAGCAATTGACAGAATTGAGCATAGTTATGAGAATATCTAGGTATGATCATGTATATAGGCATCATGTCCGAGACAAGTAGACCGACTCCTGCCTGCATCTACTACTATTACTCCACTCATCGACCGCTATCAAGCATGCATCTAGAGTATTAAGTTAAAAACAGAGTAACGCCTTAAGCAAGATGACATGATGTAGAGGGATAGTTTCATGCAATATGATAAAAACTCCATCTTGTTATCCTCGATGGAAGCGATACAATATGTGCCTTGCTGCCCCTTCTGTCACTGGGAAGGGACACCGCAAGATCGAACCCAAAGCTAAGCACTTCTCCCATGGCAAGAAAAACTAATCTAGTAGGCCAAACCAAACTGATAATTCGAAGAGACTTGCAAAGATAACCAATCATACATAAAAGAATTCAGAGAAGTTTCAAATATTATTCATAGATAGACTTGATCATAAACCCACAATTCATCGGTCTCAACAAAAACACTGCAAAAAGAAGATTACATCGAATAGATCTCCATGAGAGAGGGGGAGAACATTGTATTGAGATCCAAAAAGAGAGAAGAAGCCATCTAGCTACTAACTATGGACCCGTAGGTCTGAAGTAAACTACACACACTTCATCGGAGAGGCTTGGATGATGATGTAGAAGCCCTCCGTGATCAATGCCCCCTCTGGCAGAGCTCCGGAACAGGCCCCAAGATGGGATCTCGTGGATACAAAAAATTGCGGTGGTGGAATTAGGTTTTTGGCTCCATCCCCGATCATTTGGGGGTACGTGGATATATATAGGAGGAAGAAGTACGTCGGTGGAGCTTCGAGGGGCCCACGAGGAAGGGGGCGCGCCCTAGGGGGGGCGCCCTCCACCCTCGTGGCTGCCTCATGGCTTTCTTTACAGAGGGTCCAAGTCTCCTGGATCTTATCTGATGAGAAAATCACATTTCCGAAGGTTTCATTCCGTTTGGACTTTGTTTGATATTCTGTTTCTCCGAAACACTGAAACAGGCAAAAAACAGCAATTCTGGGCTGGGCCTCCGGTTAATAGGTTAGTCCCAAAAATAATATAAAAGTGGAAAATAAAGCCCAATAATGTCCAAAACAATAGATAATATAGCATGGAGCAATAAAAAATTATAGATACGTTGGAGACGTATCAAGCATCCCCAAGCTTAATTCCTGCTCGTCCTCGAGTAGGTAAATGATAAAAAGAGAATTTTTTGATGCGGAGTGCTACTTGGCATAATTTTAATGTAATTCTTCTTAATTGTGGTATTAATATTCAGATCTGAAAGATTCAAGACAAAAGTTCATATTGACATAAAAATGATAATACTTCAAGCATACTAACTAAGCAATTATGTCTTCTCAAAATAACATGGCCAAAGAAAGTTCATCCCTACAAAATCATATAGTTTAGTCATGTTTCATTTTCGTCACATAAGAATGCTCTCGTCATGCACAACCCCGATGACAAGCCAAGCAATTGTTTCATACTTTAGTAATCTCAAACCTATAAACTTTCACACAATATATGAGCGCGAGCCATGGACATAGCACTATGGGTGGAATAGAATATAATGAGGGGGGTTATGTGGAGAGGACAAAAAAGGAGAAAGTCTCACATTAACGAGGCTAATCAATGGGCTATGGAGATGCCCACCGATTGATGTTAATGCAAGGAGTAGGGATTGCCATGCAATGGATTCACTAGAGCTATAAATGTATGAAAGCTCAACAAAAGAAACTAGTGGGTGTGCATCCAACTTGCTTGCTCACGAAGACCTAGGGCACATGAGGAGGCCCATTGTTGGAATATACAAGCCAAGTTCTATAATGAAAAATTCCCACTAGTATATGAAAGTGATAACATGAGAGACTCTCTACTATGAAGATCATGCTGCTACTTTGAAGCACAAGTGTGGTAAAAGGATAGTAACATTGTCCCTTCTCTCTTTTTCTCTCATTTTTTTGGGCCTTTTCTTTTTTATGGCCTTTCTCTCTTTTTTTCATCACTTGGGACAATGCTCTAATAATGATGATCATCACACTTCTATTTATTTACAACTCAATGATTACAACTCGATTCAAGAACAAAGATGACTCTATATGAATGCCTCCGGCGGTGTACCGGGATATGCAATGAACCAAGAGTGACATGTATGAAAGAATTATGAACGGTGGCTTTGCCACAAATACTATGTCAACTACATGATCATGCTAAGCAATATGACAATGATGAATGTGTCATGATGGAAAGTTGCATGGCAATATATCTCGGAATGGCTATGGAAATGCCATAATAGGTAGGTATGGTGGCTGTTTTGAGAAAGATATAAGGAGGTTTATGTGTGAAAGAGCGTATCATATCACGGGGTTTGGATGCACCGGCGAAGTTTGCGCCAGCTCTCAATGTGAGAAAGGGCAATGCACGGTACCGAAGAGGCTAGCAAGGATGGAAGGGTGAGAGTGCGTATAATCCATGGACTCAACATTAGTCATAAAGAACTCACATACTTATTGTAAAAATCTATTAGTTATCGAAACAAAGTACTACGCGCATGCTCCTAGGGGGGTAGATTGGTAGGAAAAGACCATCGCTCGTCCCCGACCGCCACTCATAAGGAAGACAATCAATAAATAAATCATGCTCCGACTTCATCACATAACGGTTCACCATACGTGCATGCTACGGGAATCACAAACTTCAACACAAGTATTTCTCAAATTCACAACTACTCAACTAGCATGACTCTAATATCACCATCTTCATATCTCAAAACCTCGGCACTACGCGCATGCTCCTAGGGGGATAGATTGGTAGGAAAAGACCATCGCTCGTCTCCGACCGCAACTCATAAGGAAGACAATCAAATAACACCTCATGTTTCAAATTTGTTGCATAACGTTTACCATACGTGCATTCTATGGGACTTGCAAACCTCAACACAAGTATTTCTCATTTTCACAACTACTCAACTAGCATGACTTTGATATTATTACCTCCATATTTCAAAACAATCATCAAGCATCAAACTTTTCTTAGTATTCAACACACTCATAGGAAAGTTTTATTATTAATCTTGCATACCAAGCATATTAGGATTTTAAGAAAATTACCATCCTATTAAGACTCTCAAAATAATCTAAGTGAAGCATGAGAGATCAATAGTTTCTATAAAACAAATCCACCACCGTGCTCTAAAAGATATAAGTGAAGCACTAGAGCAAAACTATAAAGCTCAAAAGATATAAGTGAAGCACATAGAGTGTTGGGGAACGTAGTAATTTCAAAAAAAATCCTACGCACACACAAGATCATGATGATGCATAGCAACGAGAGTGGAGAGTGTTGTCCACGTACCCTCGTAGACCGAAAGCGGAAGCGTTAGCACAACGCGGTTGATGTAGTCGAATATCTTCACGATCCGACCGATCCAAGTACCGAACGCATGGCACCTCCGAGTTCAGCACACGTTCAGCTCGATGACGTCCCGCGAACTCCGATCCAGCAGAGCTTCACGGGAGAGTTCCGTCAGCACGACGACGTGGTGACAGTGATGATGTTGCTACCGACGCAAGGCTTCGCCTAAGCACTGCTACGATATGACCGAGGTGGAATATGGTGGAAGGGGGCACCGCACACGGCTGGGAGAGATCAACTGATCAACTTGTGTGTCTAGAGGTGCCCCCCTGCCCCTGTATATAAAGGAGCAAGGGGGAGGCCGGCCGGCCCTCTATGGGCGCGCCAGGAGGAGGAGTCCTCCTCCTAGGAGGAGTAGGACTCCCCTTTCCTACTCCTACTAGGAGGAGGAAAGGAAGGAGGAGAAGGAGAAGGAGGAAAAGGAGGAAAGGGGGGGGGGGCGGGGCGGCCCCCTAGTCCAATTCGGTTTGGGCTAGGGGGGCCGCGCGCCCTGCCTCCTCTCTTCCACCACTTGGCCCATGAGGCCCATTACTTCTTTCTCATATTCCCGTAACTCCCCGGTACTCCCGAAAATACCTGAATCACTCGGAACCTTTCCGATGTCCGAATATAGTCGTCCAATATATTGATCTTTACGTCTCGACCATTTCGAAACTCCTCTTCATGTCTCCGATCTCATCCGGGACTCCGAACTACCTTCGGTACATCAAATCACATAAACTCATAATACAATCGTCACTGAAACTTTAAGCGTGCGGACCCTACGGGTTCGAGAACTATGTAGACATGACCGAGACATGTCTCCGGTCAATAACCAATAGAGGAACCTGGATGCTCATATTGGCTCCCATATATTCTACGAAGATCTTTATCGGTCAGACCGCATAACAACATACGTTGTTCCCTATGTCATCGGTATGTTACTTGCCCGAGATTCGATCATCGGTATCTCAATACGTAGTTCAATCTCGTTACCGACAAGTCTCTTTACTCGTTATGTAATACATCATCCCGCAACTAACTTATTAGTTGCAATGCTTGCAAGGCTTAAGTGATGTGCATTACCGAGAGGGCCCAGAGATACCTCTTTGACAATCATGAGTGACAAATCCTAATCTCGAAATACGCCAACCCAACAATTACCTTCGGATACACCTGTAGAGCACCTTTATAATCACCCAGTTACGTTGTGACATTTGGTAGCACACAAAGTGTTCCTCCGGTAAACGGGAGTTGCATAATCTCATAGTCATAGGAACATGTATAAGTTATGAAGAAAGCAATAGCAACAAACTAAACGATCAAGTGCTAAGCTAATGGAATGGGTCAAGTCAATCACATCATTCTCCTAATGATGTGATCCCGTTAATCAAATGACAACTTATGTCTATGGCTAGGAAGCATAACCATCTTCGATTAACGAGCTAGTCAAGTAGAGGCATACTAGTGACACTCTGTTTGTCTATGTATTCACACATGTATTATGTTTCCGGTTAATACAATTCTAGCATGAATAATAAACATTTATCATGATATAAGGAAATAAATAATAACTTTATTATTGCCTCTAGGGCATATTTCCTTCAGTCTCCCACTTGCACTAGAGTCAATAATCTAGATTACACAGTAATGATTCTAACACCCATGGAGCCTTGGTGCTGATCATGTTTTGCTCGTGGAAGAGGCTTAGTCAGCGGGTCTGCAACATTCAGATCCTTATGTATGTTGCAAATTTCTATGTCTCCCACTTGGACTAAATCTCGAATGGAATTGAAGCATCTCTTGATGTGCTTGGTTCTCTTGTGAAATCTGGATTCCTTCGCCAAGGCAATTGCACCAGTATTGTCACAAAAGATTTTCATTGGACCCGATGCACTAGGTATGACACCTAGATCGGATATGAACTCCTTCATCCAGACTCCTTCATTTGCTGCTTCCGAAGCAGCTATGTACTCTGCTTCACATGTAGATCCCGCCACGACGCTTTGTTTAGAACTGCACCAACTAACAACTCCACCGTTCAATATAAACACGTATCCGGTTTGCAATTTAGAATCGTCTGGATCAGTGTCAAAGCTTGCATCAACGTAACCATTTACGATGAGCTCTTTGTCACCTCCATATATGAGAAACATATCCTTAGTCCTTTTTAGGTAGTTCAGGATGTTCTTGACCGCTGTCCAATGATCCACTCCAGGATTACTTTGGTACCTCCCTGCTAGACTTATAGCAAGGCACACATCAGGTCTGGTACACAGCATTGCATACATGATAGAGCCTATGGCTGAAGCATAGGGAACATCTTTCATTTTCTCTCTATCTTATGCGGTGGTCGGACATTGAGTCTTACTCAACTTCACACCTTGTAACACAGGCAAGGACCATTTCCTTGCCTGATCCATTTTGAACTTCTTCAAAACTTTGTGAAGGTATGTGCTTTGTGAAAGTCCAATTAAGCGTCTTGATCTATCTCTATAGATCTTAATGCCCAATATGTAAGCAGCTTCACTGAGGTCTTTCATTGAAAAACTCTTATTCAAATATCCCTTTATGCTATCCAGAAATTCTATAGCATTTCCAATCAATAATATGTCATCCACATATAATATCAGAAATGCTACAGAGCTCCCACTCACTTTCTTGTAAATACAGGCTCCTCCAAAAGTCTGTACAAAACCAAATGCTTTGATTACACTATCAAAGCGTTTATTCCAACTCCGAGAGGCTTGCACCAGTCCATAAATGGATCGCTGGAGCTTGCACACTTTGTTAGCTCCCTTTGGATCGACAAAACCTTCTGGTTGCATCATATACAACTCTTCTTCCAGAAATCCATTCAGGAATGCAGTTTTAACATCCATTTGCCAAATTTCATAATCATAAAATGCGGCAATTGCTAACATGATTCGGACAGACTTAAGCATCGCTACGGGTGAGAAGGTCTCATCGTAGTCAATCCCTTGAACTTGTCAAAAACCTTTTGCAACAAGTCGAGCTTTGTAGACAGTAACATTACCGTCAGTGTCAGTCTTCTTCTTGAAGATCCATTTATTCTCAATTGCTTGCCGATCAACGGGCAAGTCAACCAAAGTCCACACTTTGTTCTCATACATGGATCCCATCTCAGATTTCATGGCTTCTAGCCATTTTGCGGAATCTGGGCTCACCATCACTTCTTCATAGTTCATAGGTTCATCATGATCTAGTAGCATGACTTCCAGAACAGAATTACCGTACCACTCTGGTGTGGATCTTATTCTGGTTGATCTACGAGGTTCGGTAGTAACTTGATCTAAAGTTCCATGATCATTATCATTAGCTTCCTCACTAATTGGTGTAGGTGTCACAGAAATTGGTTTCTGTGATGTACTACTTTCCAATAAGGGAGAAGGTACAGTTACCTCATCAAGTTCTAGTTTCCTCCCACTCACTTCTTTCGAGAGAAACTCCTTCTCTAGAAAGGATCCATTCTTAGCAACGAAAGTCTTGCCTTCGGATCTTTGATAGAAGGTGTACCCAATAGTTTCCTTTGGGTAGCCTATGAAGACACATTTCTCCGATTTGGGTTCGAGCTTATCAGGTTGAAGCTTTTTCACATAAGCATCGCAGCCCCAAACTTTCAGAAATGACAAATTTGGTTTCTTGCCAAACCACAGTCCATAAGGCGTCGTCTCAACGGATTTTGATGGTGCCCTATTTAACGTGAATGCAGCCGTCTCTAAAGCATAACCCCAAAACAATAGCAGTAAATCTGTAAGAGACATCATAGATTGCACCATATCTAGTAAAGTACGATTACGACGTTCGGCCACACCATTACGCTGTGGTGTTCCGGGTGGCGTGAGTCTCGAAACTATTCCACATTGTTTCAAATGTAGACCAAACTCGTAACTCAAATATTCTCCTCCACGATCAGATCGTAGAAACTTTATTTTCTTGTTACGATGATTTTAAACTTCACTCTGAAATTCTTTGAACTTTTCAAATGTTTCAGACTTTGTTTCATCAAGTAGATATACCCATATCTGCTTAAATCATCTGTGAAGGTGAGAAAATAACGATATCCGCCATGAGCCTCAATATTCATCGGACCACATACATATGTATGTATGATTTCCAACAAATCCGTTGCTCTCTCCATAGTACCTGAGAACGGCGTTTTGGTCATCTTGCCCATGAGGCACGGTTCGCAAGTACCAAGTGATTCATAATCAAGTGATTCCAAAAGTCCATCAGTATGGAGTTTCTTCATGCGCTTTACACCGATATGACCTAAATAGCAGTGCCACAAATAAGTTGCACTATCATTATCAACTCTGCATCTTTTGGTTTCAACATTATGAATATGTGTATCACTACTATCGAGATTCATCAAAAATAGACCACTCTTCAAGGGTGCATGACCATAAAAGATATTACTCATATAAAAAGAACAACCATTATTCTCTGATTTAAATGAATAACCGTCTCGCATCAAACAAGATCCAGATATAATGTTCATGATTAACGCTGGCACCAAATAACAATTATTTAGGTCTAAAATTAATCCCGAAGGTAGATGTAGAGGTAGCGTGCCGACCACGATCACATCGACTTTTGAACCATTTCCCGCGCGCATCATCACCTCGTCCTTTGCCAGTGTTCGCTTAATCCGTAGTCCCTGTTTCGAGTTGCAAATGTTAGCAACAGAACCAGTATCAAATACCCAGGTGCTACTGCGAGCTCTATTAAGGTACACATCAATAACATGTATATCACATATACCTTTGTTCACCTTGCCATCTTTTTTATCCGCCAAATACTTGGGGCAGTTCCGCTTCCAGTGTCCAGTCCCTTTGCAGTAGAAGCACTCAGTTTCAGGCTTAGGTCCAGATTTGGGTTTCTTCTCCTGAGCAGTAACTTGCTTACTGTTCTTCTTGAAGTTCCCCTTCTTCTTCCCTTTGCCCTTTTTCTTGAAACTGGCGGTCTTGCTGACCATCAACACTTGATGCTCCTTCTTGATTTCTACCTCCATAGCCTTTAGCATTGCGAAGAGCTCGGGAATTGTCTTATCCATCCCTTGCATGTTATAGTTCATCACGAAGCTCTGGTAGCTTGGTGGCAGTGATTGAAGAACTCTGTCAATGACACTATCAACAGGAAGATTAACTCCCAGTTGAGTCAAGTGATTATGATACCCAGACATTTTGAGTATATGTTCACTGACAGAACTATTCTCCTCCATCTTGCAGCTATAGAATTTATTGGAGACTTCATATCTCTCAATCCAGGCATTTGCTTGAAATATTAACTTCAACTCTTGGAACATCTCATATGCTCCATGATGTTCAAAACGTCGTTGAAGTCCCGATTCTAAGCCGTAAAGCATGGCACACTGAACTATCGAGTAGTCATCAGCTTTGGTCTGCCAGACGTTCATAACATTTGGTGTTGCTCTAGCAGCAGGCCTAGCACCTAGCGGTGCTTCCAGGACGTAATTCTTCTGTGCAGCAATGAGGATAATCCTTATGTTACAGACCCAGTCCTTGCTACCATCATTTTTCAACTTTGCTTTCTCAAGGAACGCATTAAAATTCAACGGAACAACAACACGGGCCATCTATCTACAATCAAACATAGACAAGCAAGATACTATCAGGTACTAAGTTCATGATAAATTTAAGTTCAATTAATCATATTACTCTAGAACTCCCACTTAGAAAGACATCCCTCTAATCTTCTAAGTGATCACGTGATCCAAATCAACTAAACCATAACCGATCATCACGTGAAATGGAGTAGCTTTCAATGGTGAACATCAATATGTTGATCATATCTACTATATGATTCACGCTCGACCTTTTGGTCTCAGTGTTCCGAGGCCATATCTGCATATGCTAGGCTCGTCAAGTTTAACCTGAGTATTCTGCGTCTACAAAACTGGCTTGCACCCGTTGTAGATGGACGTAGAGCTTATCACACCAGATCATCACGTGGTATCTGGGTACGATGAACTTTGGCAACGGTGCATACTCATAGAGAACACTTTTATCTTGAAATTTAGTGAGAGATCATCTTATAATGCTACCGTCAATCAAAGCAAGATAAGATGCATAAAAGATAAACATCACATGCAATCAATATAAGTGATATGATATGGCCATCATCATCTTGTGCTTGTGATCTCCATCTCCGAAGCACCGTCATGATCACCATCGTCACCGGCGCGACACCTTGATCACCATCGTAGCATCGTTGTCGTCTCGCCAATCTTATGCTTCCACGACTATCGCTACCGCTTAGTGATAAAGTAAAGCATTGATGCACAATTGCATTGCATACAATAAAGCGACAACCATATGGCTCCTGCCAGTTGCCGATAACTCGGTTACAAAACACGATCATCTTATACAATAAAATTTAGCATCATCTCTTGACCATATCACATCACAACATGCCCTGCAAAAACAAGTTAGGCATCCTCTACTTTGTTGTTGCAAGTTTTATGTGGCTGCTACGGGCTTAGCAAGAACCGTTCTTACCTACGCATCAAAACTACAACGATAGTTTGTCAAGTTGGTGCTATTTTAACCTTCGCAAGGACCGGGCGTAGCCACACTTGGTTCAACTAAAGTTGGAGAAACTGACACCCGCCAGCCACCTGTGTGCAAAGCACGTCGGTAGAACCAGTCTCGCGTAAGCATACGCGTAATGTCGGTCCGAGCCGCTTCATCCAACAATACCGTCAAACCAAAGTATGACATACTGGTAAGCAGTATGACTTATATCGCCCACAACTCATGTAACATCCCAAATTTTCAGAATGTTATACATTAGATCATCATTGCATATCAGGTTTTATTGCTTTCTGTTCCGTAATCCTTGAAATCCTAAGCAACTCAAGGACCCTCGGAGAGAGTTGGGGATTTCCCGGTTTTCATATTTGATTCTTTTATCAAATTCTGAAACGAGGATTTTTGTTTTAATTATTTTTCTCTCCGAAAATATTTCAAGAGAGGAGATAAGGTGACTTCTCCAAAATAAATGAAATGTTGGAGGAAAAATATTAAAATCAAATATTTGTTCCATTTGGATTTTATAGCAATTTTGTTGCATTAGAAAAAAATTGCACGTTTTCAAAATTGCGTTTTAGGGCCAAGAAAATGTTCACCTCGTTCTAAATATTTTATTTAGACGGTGAAAATTTGTTTTGATATTTTTAGATTTTTATTTATTTTTCCTAGGATTTTATTTCCGTCGGCAATTTTTTTTTAAAAAGAGTTCCCGCGCCCGACTGGGCCTAAGGCCCAGCCGAGCCAGGTCGGCCCGCCCGCACCACCGTCTCCCTCGCCCGCGCCGCTGTGCCCAGCACGGACGCCGAGGAGAGTCCGGTTCGGACTCCTCCCCAGGCGCCCCCTCGCCCAAGCAAGCCACCGCCCCTGCCCCCTTTATAAGCTGCCACCCCGCCGCCCAAACCGCCACCCCACCGCGCCTGCCCCACCGCCCAAGCCGCCGCC
>NC_057812.1:130831402-130839546 GCF_018294505.1 Triticum aestivum | reverse complement strand
TGAGCCGCCGCCGCCCCGCCGCCCGCACCCCGCCCCGCCGGAGCCCCTCGCCGGAGGTAGCCGCCGGATCCGCCGCCGGTTTTTCTTTCTAAAACCGTTCGATTTTTTTGAAAACCCTAGATTCATTTTTTTTCGGATTGCCGGTTTTTCTTGGTTCTTCTAGTTAGCGGACGTTCGTCCGAACGTTTGTTTTAACGAATGGTTCTTCGTCCGTTAGATACAAGTAACGAATGCTCGTTCGTTAGTCTGTTCATCAGTTTTCTTTTATCGGATTTAATCCGCGATTTTCTCTGATCGCGATTTTTGATCCAACCTTAGTTTCTGTTTATCTTTTCGTTCGTTAGTCGGAATCAGGCGATTCAAGCGTCTGAAGTTTCGTCTCGAAACCCTCTTTTTGTTTAACCAACTCAAACAAGTTTTCTCTACTGTAAAATTTGACCTAGTTTCAGATTATTAAACAAAGCTTCTCTCTTTCGCCGTTTGAGTTTCGTTGCTCCGTTTGATTTGATTCTTTTTGCGAACCAGAGTTCTTAACTTAAACTTTCTGGTCAACCTCTTTTATTTGAGTTTTGCTTGTGCATTGTTGCTTGTTACTTATGTATGCTATTGTTTGCTTGCGATAGAAAACCCGGAGTGCGAAGCGTGCTACTACGAGTCCCTAGGTTTCGCAGATCGTCAGCAAGGCAAGTAACACTTTGATCATACCCCTTTATCACCTAGTTTTTATGCATTAGTTCTAATCCTCAAACATTGCATGATTAGGACGTCATTAACTTGTGGGTTGGGAAGTACTTGATGAGGTAGAACCTATTGCCCTGTTACATTCAAACCCCCGGGATTTACTCTACGTGTTGCTTATATTAATATGCTATGCTATGGTCGTAAACGTGGTTTGGGTTTGAGTGAAATCCATGACAGATGTGAGATTGTTAAATCAATGGTTCAACTTAAGGTGGCAACTTAATCAAACAACTGGGTGGATTGGGGCACCTGGAGTACCCAGTGTTGCCTGTATTTTTTTGGAAATCCCGGAGTACCCGTGTGATCTTCCTATGGACCGCCACCCAGGATCAAAGGGAACTGAGATGCTTCATGCTAGAATCTTCCGTGTGCAGCCACAAGCTATTATGGGCTCTAGCATAGTTGAGTAAGTTACGTGAAGCTCTTGAAGAGGCAGATCAGCAAGTAGTGGGATGTAGGTTTGGTATGGTCTGTCCGGAGTAGAGAGTTAATGTTTCTGAAAGACTGTGTCTCGGTCATCCGTTTCTCAAACACCCTGTAGTGCGAGAAATCCAACGGAGGAGATCGAGTCTTGTGAGAAAAAGTGCACAAACCTCTGCAGAGTGTACAATCTAATCATGGTTAGCCGTGTCCCCGGTTATGGACAATTCTTGAGTATCTAGTACTTGGGTTATCACATGTATGTCATCATGTTTAATTAATATTGTTGCATTGTTAATCACTTTAATTGGGATTGAGTTGGAGGAACCTTCTCAATGATGTTTCAACTACCATGATAGTAAAAGTAAAATCTATTCCTTTGTTGTAGGAAAAAATTGGCTTTTCGCAAAACTATAACCATAGAGCTTTTCACCAGCCAAATATGCATGTAGTGATAGCCTTATTTTGTTCTTGCTCTACTGTGTTACTTTGCCAGCATATTCCATGTGCTGACCCGTTTCGGGCTGCAACGTATTATGTTGCAGACTTTTCAGATGAGGAGTAAGGTTTGTTAGGTCGTTGCCGTGCAGCTCAGTTATGCCGTTGGAGTTGATGGACTCACTTTATCTTCCAAGCCTTCTGCTGTTCTCGTATTAGATGGCCTTAAGCCATATTATTGTAATAAGTTCTCTCTTGAGACATTCGATGTAATAAGTGTGTGATTGCTACTCTGTTTTAAATCCTTCAAGTATTGTGTGTGTCAGCATTACCGATCCAGGGATGACACAGAAGCACAGAGACTTGACCATCTGAGGTCGGGTCGCTACAAGATGGTATCAGAGCACACGCTGAGTGTAGGACACGACCACTAAGATAAACCCTAGGTCACACCTCTCTTCTCATTTCTGACTCGTCTCCATTTTCTACTCTTTAGGATGACGGAGATGAAGAACAAGTTTGCACAACCGGATGAAGACACACCTTTTGGACGTCACTAGGTACTTGAACATTGGAATACCAAGCTTCACCAGGACGTACAACGCCACTTTACCTGAAGAGGAGCGCTGGATGATTCAAGTCTAAGTTCCAGGAAGGACGTTCTCGCCAACTTTTAAACCCATAGAGTTTTCTTTCGAAGCACCCACCTGGAGTCTAGGCAAGAGTATGGCAGCTCACATCACCATGGGACGCATTGGAGAAGTTTACAACAGGGAGCGTAAGGACACTATTTATGAAATATGTGGGCGCCTAGACGAGCAATGGGAAGTAATCAGCACTAAGAAGGATAGATCCATTGCAGCTTTCATCCAGAAGTTAAACCAACACATTCGACGCCAGGAGAACCAGATGAGCGCGGACATGATGGACTTGAAGAAGGCGAAGACTAGGATCATCGAACTGGAGGAAGAACTCAAGATTACACGCGATGGATATGAGGAGGAAATCAAGACACTACTGGAGAAGAATGACAACCTAGTCAAGAAGATCAGAGTAATCATGGGAGGACCAGCACCGGGAGACGAAGACGAAGATCCCACTTGCCCGGACAACTACATCATCATCGACGACACCGATTCCAATCCTAGTGATGATGACTATGAAGACGAAGCTGGAGCAGTAATCATGGGGTCTTCCACCGATCAAAATTTCTAGATGACTACCATATATCACTAGTATTCCCCCATGTATTTAGTAGTAGTTGAGCACTTGTGCGATAGTTCTAGATCATCTGTATGCCCTTGCTTGATTGATTGAGTGAAATGATTGTTTGTCTCATATGCATATGGGTAGTGTTTTCTCATTAGACCTCTTTTATATTCTAAATCTCTTCCATCTAAACCCCTCAGATGCCTCCGAGACGTGACACCGGTTTTGCCTTCCCACCGGAGCTCACCCAGTTGATCCAACAGCAGAATACGTTGATGCAATTGCTAGTTCAGAACCAGGGCAACAACAACAACAACAACCCGCCGCCCGTGGACAACCTAGCCCGTTTTCTAAGGTTACAGCCGTTGGTGTTTTCCAGTAGCACAGATCCTATAGTTGATGATGATTGGCTACGCCGTATTGGAATGGAGTTGACCACCGCAGGTTGCACAGATGCTGAGAGGGTGCGCTTTGCCGCACATCAATTGGATGGACTAGCAGCCTCATGGTGGGAGAATTACACAACCACTTTTTCTATAGTCAATGTCACTTGGGACCAGTTTCAGCAAGCTTTCCGCACCGCCCATGTCTCAACTGGAGCTATGCAGATGAAGAAGCGGGAGTTTCGCAACCTACGCCAGGGGAACCGTACTGTGGCTCAGTACGTGGATGAGTTTAGCAAGTTATCTTGCTACACCCCTGATGATGTGGACACAGATGCAGCGAAACAGGAGAAGTTTATGGAAGGGCTGAATGATCAGATGAGTATGCAGTTGATGGTAGCAACCTTCAACAACTACCAGGAGTTGGTAGATAAGGCTCTTATGATTGAAGGGAAGCAACAGCAGATTGAGAGCCGCAAGAGGAAGTATGGACAAGGGAAGTATAACTCAGGAGCTCAGCAGAAACCTCGCCTAACCCCGAACTCGGGAGGACTTGTTCATAACCATGGAGATCACAACCACACTGGAGGAGGACCGCATAACCACAATGGTTCTAAGAATGGGAATGGGAACGGAACCAACAATAACCATAACCACCCCAACCCAGCCACACCCGCCAAAAGGGACTTAAGTCATGTTACGTGTTTCAAGTGCGGGAAGACTGGACACTACGCCATGGAGTGCCCTGAAGGAAAGAATGGAAATGGAAATGGGAGCGCTGGGAAGAAGCCAAATCCATTCAACAAAGGACAAGTGAACCACGTTAACATGGAGGAGGTTGAAGAGCAGCCGGACGCGGTAATAGGTAAGTTTTTGGTTAAGTCATTTACCGCTCTTGTTCTTTTCGATACTGGTGCATCGCATTCATACATATCAAGGGGATTTGTGGATAAGTTTAAACTACCAACCCAAACCCTTAGGACCCCTCTTTTAGTAAGTTCACCCAGAGCAGAGTATATGGCCAGCCGATGGTGTGACCAGATACCCTTAACCATTGGTACACATGTTTTTCGTCCGACCTAATTATCTTGGAGTCACAAGGACTGGATGTGATATTGGGTATGGACTGGATGTCAAAGTTTGGAGGAAGCATTGACTGTGCTAGTAAGTCGATTTATCTCACCACCCCGGAAGGAAAAAGGATTAAGTATGTATCTAGGCATGTGCCTAGGAGGAGTCAAGTGAATGCCCTTACGGGAGTTGTTCAGGAGGAAGTGCCTGTAGTGAAGGATTACCCGGATGTTTTTCTAGAGGAGTTACCAGGCATGCCACCGGATAGAGACATTGAGTTTTTGATAGAGCTGTTGCCAGGT
This sequence comes from Triticum aestivum, assembly GCF_018294505.1. NCBI lineage: Eukaryota > Viridiplantae > Streptophyta > Magnoliopsida > Poales > Poaceae > Triticum > Triticum aestivum. The sequence continues at coordinate 130,834,982 of NC_057812.1, read as the reverse complement.
ACAGGACCAATATCCAAGAGACCCTATCGGATGCCCACAAATGATCTGGAAGAAATTAAGAAACAGATCAAGGAATTATTGGAGAAAGGATACATCCGAAGAAGTTCATCACCTTGGGGAGCCCCAATACTTTTGGTTGAGAAGAAGGATAAATCCCTGAGGATGGTTGTTGATTATCGAGCATTAAATGAAGTGACGATTAAGAACAAGTACCCACTGCCGATGATCAACGATCTGTTTGATCAGTTGCAAGGAGCTAAAGTGTTTTCGAAGATCGATTTGCGATCGGGGTATCATCAGTTGAATATACGAGAGAAGGACATACCGAAGACATCATTCACAACACGATATGGATTATACGAGTACACGGTCATGTCATTTGGACTGACTAACGCCCCTACATATTTCATGAGCATGATGAACAAGGTGGTGATGGAGTATTTGGACAAGTTTGTTGTGGTGTTTATTGACGATATTATGGTATACTCGAAGAACGAGGAGGAGCACAAGGAGCATTTGCGCTTAGTTCTCGAGAAACTCAGGGAACACCAGTTGTATGCAAGTTTAGCAAATGCAAATTTTGGTTGAAGGAAGTCGGGTTCCTTGGACATGTTATATCGGGAGAAGGTATAGCAGTAGACCCCAGCAAAATTTAGTCAGTCACTGAATGGTTGGCACCCGTTTCAGTTAGCGAGATCCGTAGTTTTCTTGGACTCGCAGGATACTACCGGAGATTCATCGAGAATTTTTCCAAGATTGCAAAACCAATGACTGAACTGTTGAAGAAGGATACTAAGTTTAAATGGACAGAAGATTGCGAGGCAAGTTTCCAGGAATTGAAGAAATGTTTGACTACAGCGCCAGTGCTAACACTGCCAGATATACATAAGGAGTTCCAAGTGTACTGCGATGCCTCACGCTTGGGACTTGGATGTGTGCTTATGTAGGACGGGAGAGTTGTTTCGTATGCCTCACGACAACTAAAACCTCATGAGTTGAACTATGCCATGCATGATTTGGAGTTAGCAGCTGTAGTGCATGCATTGAAGACCTGGAGACATTGCCTTATTGGAAACCGTTGTGATGTGTACACGGACCATAAGAATTTGAAATACATTTTCACCCAGAAGGAGCTGAACCTTCGACAGAGGAGATGGTTGGAGCTTATAAAGGATTATGACATGAAACTACACTATCATCCAGGAAAGGCCAATGTCGTAGCAGACACTTTGAGCCAGAAGAGTTATGCTAATATCCTTGAAAGTAGGGGACTGTCGAAGGAATTAGCAGAGGACATCATGGAACTTCGACTGGAGATTGTTCCTAGAGGATTTATTGCAACAATGGAGGTCTAGTCGACATTGCTGGACAAGATTCAGGAAGCCCAGAAAGAGGACAAGGAGATTGCTGAGATAAAGGAGAAGATGAGCATAGGAAAGGCCAAAGGTTTTCGTGAAGATGAGCACGATACCCTATGTTTTGAGGACCGAGTTTATGTGCCAAATAACCAGGAGATCAGTAAGTTAATACTTCAAGAGGCCCATGACTCACCATACTCGATACACCCCGGGAACACCAAGATGTATTTGGATTTGAAGGAATGTTTCTGGTGGACCGATATGAACAAGGATATTGCCGAGTATGTCGCTGTATGTGATGTATGTCAGAGAGTTAAGGCAGAACATCAGAAGCCAACAGGACTGTTACAACCTATGCCGATACCCGAATGGAAGTGGGATAAACTGGGCATGGACTTTATCACCGGATTGCCCAGGACCAAAGCAGGATACGATTCCATATGGGTAGTAGTTGATCGCTTGACCAAAGTAGCTCACTTCATCCAAGTGAAAACCACCTATACAAGTGCAAAGTTGGCCAAGATATATATGTCCAGGATCGTATGTCTGCATGGAGTTCCGAGGACCATTGTATCAGATAGAGGAACACAGTTTACTTCAAAGTTCTGGCATCAGTTACATCAGACTTTGGGAACAAGGTTAGAGTTCAGCACGGCTTTTCACCCGCAGACAGATGGACAGGCCGAGAGAGTGAACCAAATTTTGGAGGACATGTTGAGAGCCTGTGCGCTAGATTATGGATCTAGTTGGGATGACAATTTTCCATACGCAGAGTTTTCCTACAACAATAGCTATCAAGCCAGTTTGAAGATGGCACCGTTTGAAGCCCTGTATGGACGAAGATGCAGAACACCGTTAATGTGGGACGAGGTAGGAGACCGACAGTTGTTTGTACCAGACTTGATCAAGGAGTTTGAGGAGAAGGTAAAATTGATCCGAGACCGACTGAAGATTGCTCAGTCCAGGCAGAAGAGTTATGCAGGCCCAAAACACAAGGAGGTAATCTACGAAATTGGAGACAGAGCATGTCTGCGGGTATCGCCCTTGCGCGGAGTGAAACGTTTTGGAGTTAAAGGAAAGTTAGCCCCGAGATTTGTAGGACCGTATCGCATTTTGGAACGGATGGGAGAAGTTGCCTACAAGTTGGAGTTACCTGAGGGATTGTCAGGAATCCATGATGTGTTCCACGTTTCACAGCTGAAGAAGTGTCATGCCGAGATGGCAAATATACCGCTAAGAGATACAGTACCCCTGGAGGCGATTCAGTGGGACAGTGATTTGACTTATGAGGAGAAACCAGTTAAGATTCTTGAGTTTGCCAGCAGAATCACCCGAAGTAAGGTTATCAAGTTATGTAAAAGTTCAGTGGAGCCACCATACCGAGGACGAAGCCACCTGGGAACGAGAGGATGATCTTCGTAAAGACCACCCGCACCTATTTTCTAGCCAGCCCGAATCTCGAGGGCGAGATTCATCTTAAGGGGGGTAGGTTTGTAACATCCCAAATTTTCAATTTGGAATGTTATACATTAGATCATCATTGCATATCAGGTTTTATTGGTTTCTGTTTCGTAATCCTCGAAATCCTAAGCAACTCAAGGACCCTCAAAGAGAGTTGGGGATTTCCCGGTTTTCATATTTGATTCTTTTATCAAATTTTGAAACGAGGATTTTGGTTTTAATTATTTTTCTCTCCGAAAATATTTCATATTAAAATACAAGAGAGGAGATAAGATGACTTCTCCAAAATAAATGAAATGTTGGAGGAAAAATATTAAAATCAAATATTTGTTCCATTTGGATTTTATAGCAATTTTGTTGCATTAGAAAAAAATTGCACGTTTTCAAAATTGCATTTTAGGGCCAAGAAAATGTTCATCTCGTTATAAATATTTTATTTAGACGGTGAAAATTTGTTTTGGCATTTTTAGATATTTATTTATTTTTTTCTAGGATCTTATTTCCGTCGGCAAAATTATTTAAAAAAAGAGTTCCCGCGCCCGACTGGGCCTAAGGCCCAGCCGAGCCAGGACGGCCCGCCCGCGCCACCGGCTCCCTCGCCCGCGCCGCCGTGCCCGGCACGGACGCCGAGGAGAGTCTGACTCGGACTCCTCCCCGGGCGCCCCCTCGCCCAAGCAAGCCGCCGCCCCCGCCCCCTTTATAAGCCACCACCCCGCCGCCCAAACCGCCACCCCACCGCGCCTGCCCCGCCGCCCCAAGCC